>NC_037674.1:4559121-4749121 GCF_003255815.1 Theropithecus gelada
TTTAGTAGAGACAGGGTTTCACCGTGTTAGCCAGGATGGTCTCGATCTCCTGACCTCGTGATCCGCCCGTCTCGGCCTCCCAAAGTGCTGGGATTACAGGCTTGAGCCACCGCGCCCGGCCCAGAGCGCCCTTTTTTCAATCCTCCCCAGGAATGGCTACTTTTAGAATCCTGCTGATTGGTGCATTTTATAGATCGCGGATCGGTGCATTTTGCAAAGCGCTGATTGGAGCGTTTTACAGAGCGCTGATTGGTGCGTTTTACAGAGCTCTGATTGGTGTGTTTTACAGAGCACTGATTGGTACTTTTTCCAGAGCACTGATTGGTGCATTTTACAACCCTCTTGTAAGACACAAAAGTTCCTGATTGGTGCGTTTTACAATCCTCTTGTAAGAAAAGTTCCCCAAGTCCCTACTGGACCCAGGAAGTCCAGCTGGCTTTACTTCTCAGTATGAGGTAAACTATACATGATTCAGGTCACAGGTACACTAAAAGCCCCAGACTTCACCACTATACAATTCATTCATGTAACCAAAACCCACCTGTAATCCTAAAGCTACTTCAATTTTTAAAAAATCTATTTTTTAAAAAAAGCTGTGGTGCACAATTCCTCCACTTTTTAAGTGTGTGTTGTATATAGTGACTTTTTTCTACACATACAACATGAAAAGGGGGGAAAGGAGTAATTTTACAAGAGATTTGTTAGTAACTACCTCCTCCAGGTTATCAAATTAACATCAACAGCGATAAAGCCAGTTGATACCGTGTGCCTGGATATTATGTGATGAGGATGGCGCGTTTCCTCTGTGATCTTCCTCCCCTAAACCCACAAATCCGGTCTCACCATGAGACAAACATCAGGGAAACCACAAATTAGAAATGTCAATCCCATCGAAAACAAGAAAACTCTGAGATACTATCACATTCAGAAGAGCCTAAAAATACATGACATCTAAATGTGATGAGGTATCCTGGATGAGATCCTAAAATAAACTTAACATTAAGTGACAACTAAGAAATCTGAATAAAATGTAGATAGTACTTAATGATAATCCACGATATTGGCTGGTTAATTTGATAAACGTCCCACACTAATGTACAAGGTAAATAATAAGGGACACTGTGTGTGGGGTATGTTGGAAACTATTTGCAACTATTCTGTAAATGTAAAACTATTCTTAAAAAAGGAATGGCTAGGCATGGTGGCTCATGCCTGTAATCCCAGCACTTTGGGAGGCTGAGGCAGGTGGAATACCCAAGGTCGGGAGTGAGAGACCAGCCTGACCAACATGAAAAACCCCGTCTCTACTAAAAATACAAATAAAATCAGTTGGGCATGGTGGCACATGCTTGTAATCCCAGCGACTCGTGAGGCTGAGGCAGGAGACCACTCGAACCCAGGAGGCAGAGGATGTAGTTAGCCGAGATCACGTCACTGTCAGTCAACCTGGGCGAAAGAGCGAGACTCTGTCTCAAAAAGAAGAAAAAAAAAAAAACCTATTCTTTAAAAAGTGGGTTTTCGTTTTGTTTTGTTTTGTGTTTTTGTGAGACAGAGTCTCGCTCTGTCACCCAGGCTGGAGTGCAGGGGCACAATCTTGGCTCACTGCAAGCTCCGCCTCCCGGGTTCATGCCATTCTCCTGCCTCAGTCTCCCAAGTAGCTGGGGCTACAGGCGCGCGCCACTACGCCTGGCTAATTTTTTGTATTTTCAGTAGAGACGGGGTTTCACCGTGTTAGCCAGGATGGTCTCCATCTCCTGACCTTGTGATACACCCGCCTTGGCCTCCGAAAGAGAAAAAGTATTTTCTTGAGTGTCACTCCCAAGCTTAAGAAAATCAATCATTAGCAATACTGTTGATACCTCCTTCGTGCATCTACTTAATTTCACAGTTTTCCTTAACCACTTTATTAAACATTTCATAGTTTTCCTTAACCACTTTATTAAAACTATATTGTGAATTCATTGTCATTTCAAATTTTTAAAATTATTCGGCCGGGCGCGGTGGCTCAAGCCTGTAATCCCAGCACTTTGGGAGGCCGAGACGGGCGGATCACGAGGTCAGGAGATCGAGACCATCCTGGCTGACACGGTGAAACCCTGTCTCTACTAAAAAATACAAAAAATTAGCCGGGCGAGGTGGCGGCTGCCTGTAGTCCCAGCTACTCGGGAGGCTGAGGCAGGAGAATGGCGTGAACCCGGGAGGCGGAGCTTGCAATGAGCTGAGATCCGGCCACTGCACTCCAGCCCGGGCGACAGCGCGAGACTCCGTCTCAAAAAAAAAAAAAAAATATTCTCCAATGAGTTTTTAAATCTGAATACTGTATTGTTTAGGTCTTTTTTCTCTTCAAACTTAGGTGACTATATTTAATTCCATCCATACTTCCACTGTAATCATGAGAAATCACACAAAGCCATATTGTAGGTAGGACATGCTATAAAATACCTGACTGGTACTTTTCAAAAGGGTCACTTGAAAAACAAGTGAAGACCAAGACACTGTTTCATATGGGAGAATATCTGATGTGTCAAGTAGATTCTAAGTTGGTGCCCAATTAGCCCCACCTTCTCCAATGCATAACCTTCTAATCCCATTCTGGTTAGTATAAGCAGGAATTGTGACTTGCTTTGAAACAACAGAATAGTGCAAAGGTGGATAAACGTGACTTGGATTCTTATATATGATTATGATTTTGATTTTGCTAGAAATGTCTCTTTCTTGATGAATTTTATGTAGCCAAGTGAGAGAAGTCCCCTCAGCAAGGCACTTTATTCAGCCAATGGCCAACAGCCAGAAAAGTTGGCTTTTCAGGCAATAGACTGTCCTACAGTTGGTAATATTATATTTAACACTGACTCATAGTGCCCAAAGATGTTTACAGAGTCAATGCTATTCCTATCACACTACAAATGGCATTCTTTAAGAAGTAGAAAAAACTTTTTTTTTTTTGGAGACACAGTCTTGCTCTGTCGCCCAGGCTGGAGTATAGTGGCGCGATCTCAGCTCACTGCAAGCTCCACCTCCCAGGTTCACGCCATTCTCCTGCCTTAGCCTCCTGAGTAGCTGGGACGACAGGCATGTGCCACCACACCCGGCTAATTTTTTGTATTTTTAGTAGAGACAGAGGTTTCACCATGTTAGCCAGGATGGTCTCAATCTCGTGATCTGCCCGCCTCAGCCTCCCAAAGTGCTGGGATTATAGGCGTGAGTCACCATGCCCGACCTAGAAAAAACTATTTTAAAATTCATATGAAATCACAAAAGAGCCCAGACAGACAATGCAATCCTAAGCAAAATGAACAAAGCCGGAGGTATCATATTGCCCAACTTCAAACTACATTACAGGGCTACAGTAAAAAAAAAAAGTATTGTACTGGTACAAAGGCAAGCACAGACCAAGCGAACAGACTAGACAGCCCAGAAATAAGACTACACACCTATGGCTATCTGATCTTTGACAAAGCAGACAAAAACAAGCAATGGGGAAAAGACTCCCTATTCAATAAATGGTGCTGGGAGTACTGGCTAGCCATACATAGAAGATTGAAAGTGGACCCCACCCTTACACCATATACAAAAATCAACCTAGGATGGATTAAAGACTTAAATATAAAACCCGAAGCTATAAAAACCCTGTAAGACAACCTAGGCAATACCATTCTAGACATAGGAATGGGTAAAGATTTCCTGACAAAAACACCAAAAGCAATTGCAACAAAAGCAAAAACTGACAAAAGGGATCCAAATAAATTTAACAGCTACACAGCAAAAGAAACTATCAACAAGTAAACAGACAACCCACAGAAGTGGAGAAAATAGAAAATATCTGCAAACTATGCAGCGACAAAGCTCTGTAAGGAACTTAAACAGCATCTGTGCTGAACTTATTCAGCATCTATAAAGAACTTAAACAAATTTACAAAGAAAAACAAATAACCCCATTAAAAAGTGGGCAAAGGACATGAACAGACAACTTCTCAAAAGAAGACATACATGCGGCCAACAAGCATCTGACAAAAAAGTTCAGCATCACTGATAATTAGAGAAATGCACATCAAAACCACAATGAGATACTATCTCATACCAGTCAGAATGGTTTTTATGAAAAAATTAAACAGCATATAAAAAAGCTCAATATCACTAATTAGAGAAATGCAAATGAAAACTACAATGAGATACTACCTCACACAAGTCAGAATGGCTTTTATTAAAAAGTCAAAAAGCATATTAAAAAAAGCTCAGTATCACAGATAGAGAAATGCAAATCAAAACCACAATTAGACACTAAGATATACCAGTCAGAATGGCTTTTTATTAAAAAGTAAAAAATAAAAGATGCTGATGAGATTGCAGGAGAAAGGGATAACTTATACACTGTTGGTGGGAATATAAATTAGTTCAACCAGTGTGGAAAGCAGTACGGGTACTCCTCAGAGTTAAAATCAGAACAGCCATTCAACCCAGCAATCCCATGACTAGGTATATACTCAGAAAAATATAAACCATTCCACACGCATGTGAATGTTCACCGCAGTACTATTCACAATAGTGAAGACATGGAGTAAACCTAAATGTCCACCAATGACAGGAAAAAGAAAATCTGGTACATATACACCATGGAATACTACGTAACCATAAAAAAGGAGATCATGTCTCTTCCAGGAACATGGATGGAGCCTGAGGCTATTAGCAAACTAATACAGGATTAGAAAACTACTGCATGTTCTCACTTAAAACCGTGAACTAAATGGTGAGAAATCATGAACACAAAGAAGGTAACAACAGACACTGGGGCCTACTTCAGGGTGGAAGGTTCCAGAGGAGGGAGGGAAGCCTTTCGTACTTGGCTTAGCACCTGGGTGATAAATAATCTGTACAACTGAAATTGGCCTTAGTCCCATAGACAGTTATTTTTGGATAAACATGGAAATTGACCCTTCTGCTGTTAAACTTTGAAACTTGTATTTGTTTTATCTGAGTTCCTTCCTAAGGAAACAAACTTCAAGTCTCTCACAAAAAGTATCAAAGAACTGAAACCTGATGATGGCCCCAGACTTCAGACCCCTCTTCACCATGATTACTTCCTTGCACCCTCCCTAGTTACTGTTTTCTTACACATTGTTACATTTCTTCTCTGCTACATAATCCCCTGGTTTTAGTTAGTCAGGGAGATGGATTTGAGACTGAGCTCCCATCCCCTAGACTGCAGCACCCAATTAAGGTCTTCTTCCTTGGCAATACTTTGTCCTCTCAGCGACTGGCTTTCTGTGCAGCCAGCAGCAGGACCCGGAGCAAACCCCTGGTGTTTCAGTAACAAACAAACCCTGTGACACCAGTTTACTTAAGTAATGAACCTGCACATGAACCCCCAAAGATAAATTTTTTAAAAAACCAAAATTATATTAAAAGATATCAAAATAATCAAAATAAAAAAATAAAACTAACCCAAGCCGCTTCTGAAATACAACTATATTGCTTCACAGGTACTGTCTTAAAACAACAAAACCATTCTAATTCCTTTGTGTTACTGCTATTCATTTCATATCTACATATATATATACACATGAAAAGAATATACATACATACATACGCTTAAATCTATACCGATATACAAATACAAAAGATATATACATATGCATATATAATTTAATACATTTTTCCTATTTTTCCAATAAATTTTCTCTTACGATAAACTAAGAATATAAATATATTAAACCAATAACTGATGTTAATACAAGAAATGGAACAATGTAAAATGCTCAAAAAACTACAAAAGGCAGAAAATAGAAAACAAAATAGAAAGAATGAACAAGGGAAACAAACAGAAAACAGTCACAAATATGGTAAATGTTAATCCAACTGTATCGCTTATCACTTTGAATGGCCATGGTCTAACTGCACCAATTAAAAGACACAGATTGACAGAGTGAATCAAAACACAAGACACAACTATATGTATAAGGAACTCAAATACAGAGTGAAATAAATTAAAAGTAAATGGATGAAACGAAATATACTAACCCTAATCAAAGTAAACAAGAGGAGCTATATTAATTAGGGGCAGAGCCAACTTCAAAGCAAGGAAAGTTAGGAATAAAGAAAGGCATTACGTAGAGACGAAGAGCCACTCTTCCGATAAGATGTCACAATTCTTAAAACCTACGAGCCTGACAACAGAGCGTAAACTACATGAGACAGAAAGCAACAGAACCACAAGGAAAAAGAGATGTATTCACTATTACAGTTGGAAACGTTAACATACATCAAGTATGGACAGATTTAGCAGGCGCTAATTCAGGAGGGAAACGCTGACCCCAATAGCACCACCAAGCAACTGGGCATAACTGACACTTACAGCCTGCTTCCCTCAACTACTGCAGATGACATATTCTTCTTAAACTTGTAGGAATACTCAGCAAAATACATCACATTCTGGGACAAAAAAATACTCAACAATTTAAAGAAAATGGAAATCACACAATGTCAGCTCTCAGATTACAGTGGAATTAAATTAGAAATCGCAGGATAACCGGAACAACTGGAATATCACAAAATGCATAGAAATTAAACAACACACTTCCATATAACGTACGGGTCAAAGAAAACACCCAGATAATTTTTAAATTTTCTAACCTAAATGAAAATGAAAACACTTCTCAAAATTTGTGGGATGAAAGGAAAACAGAGCATATAGGGAAACATATAGCACTGAATGCATACATAGCAAACAATGAAAGATCAAAAATCTGTCATCTGTGTTTCCAGCTTTGCAACCTAGAAAAAGAAGAATATATTAAATCCAAACTCAGTTAAAGAAAAGCTGTAAGACGATTAACAGTAAAACAAAGTAAAGATTAAAGCAACTGGATTATTCACACAAATATTATCTTAGTTCTCAGAACACAGAGGCATCCAAAATTAGCAGGGCAAACAAAGCACCCAAACACCCTCCTTGCTTCCGGGCATGCAGCCATGACCCCCTCAGAAGTGAGGATCCCTTGCTTCAGAAATGATCAGTCTCAGGGTACTGAGGCCGGCACTTTCATTTGCTCCGAAGTCATACTGAACATTTTAGAATTGCTAAATAACAGATTTTTAATGTTCTCACCATAAAATACTGGTCAGTTGGTAAGGTGATGCACATGTTAATCAGCTTGATTAAATCTTCCACAATGAATATAAGAATCAAAACATCACATCATAATCCATACATACATGCAATTGACGTTCATTAAAAATAAAAACTTTGGGCCGGGCACAGTGGCTCACGCCTGTAATCCCAGCACTTTGGGAGGCCAAGGCAGGCAGATCTCAAGGTCAGGAGATGGAGATCATCCTAGCTAATACGGTGAAACCCCGCCTCTACTAAAAAATTTAAAAAAAAAAAAAATTAGCCGGGCGTGGTGGTGGGCACCTGTAGTCCCAGCTACTCGGGAGGCTGAGGCAGGAGAATGGCGTGAACCCAGGAGTCGGAGCTTGCAGTGAGCCGAGATCTCGCCACTGCGCTCCAGCCTGGGTGACAGAGCGAGACTCCATCTAAAAATAAAAATAAAAACAAATAAAAATTAAAAACTTTGTTTTTTGTTTTGTTTTGTTTTGAGATGGAGTCTCTAGCTCTGTCACCCAGGCTGGAGTGCAGTGGCATGATCTCAGCTCGCTGCAACCTCCGCTTCCCGGGTTCAAGCGATTCTCCTGCCTCAGCCTCCCGAGTAGCTGGGACTACAGGTGACTGCCACCACGCCCGGCTAATTTTTGTATTTTTAGTAGAAAGGGGATTTCACCATCTTGGTCAGGCTGATCTCGAACTCCTGTCCTCAGGAGATCCACCCGCCTCGGCCTTCCAAGTGCTGGGATTACAGGAGTGAGGCACCGTGCCCAGCCACTTTGATAAGTTCTTTATGAATAATTCAAAAAGAAAAAACCTAGGTAAATAACTATTGGTATGTCCATAATCTAAAAGGGCACACATATGTGAGAGAAAGCAAGCAGTTTAAACGTACCTTTAGGTCTGGGAAACATGGAAGAATCCTGAGGTTTGTAGGAGAACAAACAGGGACGACGACACTGGCAGGCACCACTTCGGGAACAAGCAGAAGATCGCAGAAAAGCGACCCTGAAAGCCCAATGCCTCTGACCCTGCAGACAGCCGCCCTCAGCTCCCCTCCTGGCCTCGCCGCCCCCACAGTCCCGTGTCAGCCTTGCCCTCCTTCGCCCTCTGACTCCTCTCTCCCTGTGGGCTTCGCCCCCAGCTCTTGGCGCCCACTCACTCCTGCTGTCTGCCTGCCACCTTCACTCTGCCTGCCTCCCTCTGCAGTCCTCCCGCCGTCCTCAGCCCTCACTTTCCTTGTAGGCTTGGGCCTCTCCGCTGCCCTCTGCCCTCTGCCCTCGGCCCTCTGCCCCCTGCCCCTCGCCCTCCGCCTGCGGCCCTCACTCCCCACCTTCACTGTGCAGATTTGGGCACCACACATCCTGTCAGGCTGCTCCCAGCTTCCGGTAGAATAGAGGAAAGTATACAAAACACACAAGTATGTAAATAAAAACCATGTAAACAGAATAAAGTATTCAAAATTAATCCTTACAGTTACTGAAAAATGACTTTTCAAGGCTGCCAAGATAATTTAATATGGAAAATGTTTTCTATAAAATTACTGGGACAAGCGGATATTGGCATGAAAATTGACTCCTCCCTCACAAAATATACTTAACTGACTCAAAATAGGCCATAGACTCATATGTATGAGCTGAAACTACAAATCCCATAGAATAGAACATGGAAATAAATCTTCGTAGCTTAGGTGAAACAATGGATAGACACCAAAATACAAGTCACAAAAAAAAAAAAAAATAGATAAATTGAACTTCATTAGATTTTAAAATTTTTGTGATTCAAAGTACACCATAAAGATAACCCAAACATGGGAGAAATGTTTGCAAATCATATAGCTGATAGGGTCTGTTGTCAAGAATATATAAAACATTGTTACAAAACAAAACAAAGATCATAACTCAATATAAGTAAATTGTGTGAACAGACATTTCTCCAAAGAAGTCACACGAATGTCCAAAAAACACATGAAAATATCTTCAACTTATTAGTACTTATTTATTAAAATGCAAATCTATATTATCAAGAGATACACTTCACAATTTTTTTTTTTTTTTTTGAGACAGAGTTCTGCTCTTGTTGCCCAGGCTAGAGTGCAATGGCGTGATCTTGGCTCACTGCAATCTCCACCTCCCGGGTTCAAGCAATTCTCCTGCCTTAGCCTCCCGAGTAGCTGAGTGTGCACCATCGCACCTGGCTAATTCTGTATTTGTAGTAGAGATGGGGTTTCTCCATGTTGGTCAGGCTGGTCTGGAACTCCCAACCACAGGTGATCCACCTGCCTCGGCCTCCCAAAGTGCTGAGATTACAGGGATTACAGGCATAAGCCACCATGTCTGGCCCACAAATCTTAAAAGCATATTCTTAAGTGAAAGAAGCCAGTTTGAAAAAAGTATATACTGTGTAATTAATTACATTTATATGACATTGTGGACAAGGTGTAATTATACAGTTAGGAAAAAGGTAAGTGATTAAAAGGGGCTTGAGGCCAGGAATGGTAGCTCACGCCTGTAATCCCAGCACTTTGGGAGGCCAAGGTGGGCGGATCATCTTAAGTCAGGGGTTCGAGACCAGCCTTGCCAACATGATGAAAACCCGCCTCTACTAAAAATACAAAATTAGCCAGATGTGGTGGTGCATGCCTATAATCCCAGCTAGTCAGGAGGCTAAGGCAGGAGAATCGCTTGAACCCAGGAGGCAGAAGTTGCAGTGAGCCGAGATTGTGCCACTGGACTCCAGCACTCCAGCCTGGACAACAAGAGCAAAACTCTGTCTACAAAAAAAAAAAAAAAAAAAAAAAAAAAAAGCACGGGGTGCTTGAGAGAGGAAGGTTGAATAGGTGAAATAGAAACTTTTTGTACGTGTGCAGTGAAATAATTTTCTGTGATACTTCAACGGTATGTTAATTATACTATTTTACAAACCCTGTAGAATTTTACATCAAAAAGTATAAACCTACATAAATGTGAATTTTAAATATCATTTAATAGGTTAGGAGATCCCATGGGGGAATGCAGTCAAAATAATATAAATGTATAACAAATAAATGAAATAACCTCATGGAAAGAAGTGGGGGCAAAGGAGACCAAACCTAAGAAATTTAGAAAAATAGAAGTTCTTAGGCTAAATGTCAAAGTATTTGTAAATAAATACTCTACTTTAGTTGGAAATGTTCTTTCCCGTGGGGGTATGAATTACCAATTCTAAAACCACTCTGCATGTATTTTGGACTCAGCAATTATACAAAGGAGCCCAACCGTCTCACTGTTAACATGGGAGGTTACATACAAGTAGTGGGAATGGGGAGATGGATTCTGAATTAGATCATGGGTGCTAGAAACAGGAAGAATTCATGCTTAACTTTACATAGATACATATGGAGCAATGCAGACCTACAAATACATATGTGAGTATGAGTTACACACACACATACCTTGTCGGATGACAAAGCAGAGAATTAATAAATCCCTAGTAGAAATGAGACCACCACTCCCCCGAGTTTTGTTTCTGATGCCACTCACCAAAAAACCAACTAGGAATTTGTGGAGAAATAGTTAATGGTAGGGTTGGACAGGGAATCAACACTATTACGTTTAAGCACCTTGTAGTGCCAGAAAGTAAGAAAAAGTTAAACACAACCGACCAACCAACTACACAAACAAAATCAAACAGCAATGATGTGGGTATTTCACAGTGGTAAAGCAGCAGCTGACTGAAAGACCTTCTAATGACCAACACTAGAGCAATTCGAATAACACAATAAACTAGTATAATTACAGTGGAAATAAATATTTATTATTTGCATAATATTCCATATGTTCTAATAAATATAAAATAAATGCTGGAGAATAGGTAAACTGCCTATAGTAATGAAATACAAATTATATTTGTAGATGTCCTACCCCCAAGGAGGTAGAGCATAATTCTCCACTTGTGAAGTATGTGCTATGCATAGTAACATTTTTCCAAAAAGTATGGCATGAAAAAGGGGAAGAAAGATTAATTTTAGAGTAGAGAAACTGACCTAAACTTCCTAATCTAGGTGATCAAATTAGTATCAATAGTTGATACAGCATTCTGATATAATGTCATGAGTATCACACTTACCCCTGTGGTCTTACTGTCCAAAACCCAGAACTCCTGTCTGACTGTAAGAAAAAAATAATCATGGAAATACCAAAAGGAGGATGTCAATGTCATCAAAAACAAGGAAATTCAGAGAAACTGACAGATACAAAGAAAGCCTAAGGAGACGTGATATCAAAGTTTGATATGTTATCCTGGAAGACTTCCTGGAACAGAAAATGGACATCAAGTGAAAAAAGGAAAAAATAAATCTGGTTAATATGTGGATGTGTGTATATCAGTGAATGAGAATGCATAATATTGGCGCGTTAATTGTGACAAATGCCTCCCACTAATGTAAGAGGTTAATAATAATGGAAACTCTGTGTTGCCTATATATTAACTCTCTGTATTGACTATGCAACTATTCTGCAAATCCAAAGCTAATGCAAAACAGAAAAGTTTTTCCTCTCTTTCTAAATATTCTCTGCCAAGCCTGATACACAGAATATTATCAACATTGTCAATGCCCCAAATGTTCATCTCCCCAGTTCCACAGTCTTTTTTACCCCCATGAAGGTTACTATTATTTTCAATTTCCTTTTTGTCATTCCCACATTTTTCTATATTATTTTTATGGCTAAGTTTGTTTTTCTAAATAATAAATTGTTCAGTTTGTATTGTCTTCCAATTTAAATAAATAAAGGTGTTCCAACTGATCTGTAGTTCTATTCAAATAATGAGAACCCATCAGATGAATCCACATTGTGATGCATCCTACAAAATATTTGACCAGTTCTTTGTCTGAAAAATAACTGAATACTGGGAAACTGCTGCACCTCAGACAGGACCTGATATCACAGGTACCCTAGGATGGTACCCAACGATCACCACCTGTTGGTTTACACGACCTTGTACTGGAATCATCTCCCTGTGAGTTTTGGGCACAAGATGTGATGTGCTTTAATACAATAGAATAATGCAAGCAGATGGGATATCATATGGGTGATTATGTTACATAAAAGTGTGATTTTTTTTTTCTTGCTAGCAAGCTCTCTCCCCTGATGTCTTGGATGGCTCATTCTGCCGTAAGGCAGAAGCCAACATGGGAAGGAACTGAATGCAGCCTCTGGTCAACAGCCAGCAAGGAACTGAGGCTCTTGGACCAACAGCCTGCCCTAGAGTTTGCAAATTACACTTCGAAATAATCCAAGCCCCCCTTCAAATAACAGCCTATCACTTGACAGGAAGTGTGAACAACTTATAACAACAGAATAATCCTAATTCTTTTCTCTTATCCCTTGTATAATTGCAGTCATTCGTTTCACTTACATAGACGAATACACACGTGTGTGTGTGTGTGTGTATATATATATATAAATTTATGTATGACACCTAAGCATACTTAATACATTGGTACTACTATTATTTTTAACAGACTGTTATTTGTTAGATCAATTAAGAATATGAAAAATAAAAGTTTTTATTGTCTAGGTTAACCACTAAAAAAGTTTTAAAAATGTATGGCTGAAATGCTAAGAAAGAAGAGAAGATGAATTCATATAAAATGCTCATCTAGGCTAGACATGATGGCTCATGCCTGTAATCCCAGCACTTTGGGAGGCCAAAGGCGGGTGGATCACGAGGTCAGAGTTCAAGACCAGTCTGACCAATGTGGTGAAACCCTGTCCCTACTTAAAAATACAAAAATTAGCCAGACGTGGTGGCACACACCTATAGTCCCAGCTACTCGGGAGGCTGAGGCAGGAGAATCGCTTGAACCCGGGAGGCGGAGGTTGCAGTGAGATGAGATTTTGCCACTGTACTCCAGCCTTGGAGACAGTGTGAGACTCCGTCTCAAAAAAAAAAAAAAAAAAAAAAAGCTCATCTAAACAACACAAGGTAGAAAATGAGTGAAATACAAAAAATAGGAACAAAGGCAAATAAACAACTAGAAGATAGTAACAAATTTCATAGATTTTAAATCCAGCTATATCAATAATCATTTTGAATGTCAGTGTTCTAAATGCAGGAAATAAAAGACTGAGTGAATCAAAAAGACCCAAGTATATTTTGTCTATATGAAACCCGCTTTAAATATGAAGACCTATATGACCTAAAAGTGACTGGGTCAACAAATATAACATGATTACAAAAACCAAAGGAAGCAGGTGTACCTATATTAGTTTCCAAAGTCAAATGTACGTTGCAGGGGCCTTTGAAAACAGTATGCTGAGAATAGATAGGGCTCAAGGACAGTATCTCCAACTGAACTTTTAATGAACTCCCGTAGGTGCCAAGAAGGCGGCCGCCATGTTCTCTGTGTGTCTTTGTCTTTGTGTGTGTTCTTTCATTCTCCACCACCCCCGGTGCGGCCCCCAACAGTACGTGGGTAATTTCATTTGTTTACTAAGATAGCAAATCATTTAAGTACAAATAATCTACCAGTAAAAAACTTTCACAGGTAACAATCAGTACAAATATAATGTAACAGGGGACATGTGATAGAATAAATTTATGTGATATGTTACAGTCTGAGAGACACAGAAACATCACGAGGACATACAGTCACAGATATGTGAACATGTGTATGTCCAACAAGAAACATCTCTCCTGGATCATTACCCAGTCCCTCCGTGGTCTGCCCTTCCAGCTCCTGCCTCCTCACGTATCTCTCATCCCAGCCGTCCTTTTAACCCACTGTCCTCTTCTCATGGCCTGGCCTGTGCCACAGACACACTGTTTCCTCTTCCCTGTCCCTCCCCTGTTTGCTGGACTCACTACTCCTTACTCTCTAGAATCTCCTCCAATGCTCCTCCTCCTGGAGGCTGCCCTTACCCATCCCATCCCAGGCCTGAAACGTGTCCTCTGAGCTCTCGAGGGCAGTTCTTCAGAACGAAACCTACAGTTTACTTTCTGTTAAGTTTTCTCAGTGCCCACTGAACTGAAATATCAGAGAAGAGGGAAACTTCGTCTTTGTTGTTCCCCTATGAGCCCCACACATGTAATAGAGCAACACAAAGATTCTGCTTTATATTGAATTCTACAAGTAAATTTACAAATCTAACTCCTCACCTATATTCTTGTCTACTTCCCAACACATTTCAAGTCTCTTTCTATCTGAAAAGGATTCGAACTTGAAGATAAAGCTGGTTTTTGTTGTTGTTGTTGTTTTTCTCCCTTCTGTTCTCAGGACAGAATCTGAATCCTAACGCCCCCTTAGCCTCTTCTCCAGCCTCCCCAACCTCAATACACTGCAGAGCTCCTCTCATTGACCCAGCTGCTTCTACCTCATCTATTTGCTCCTCTTCTGTCCTTCCCACAGTTTTGGCCTCTGAGACCAAGAAAAATCTTGTTCACCTCTATTAACTCTATTAATATGGCTCCTTTGATAAATATTTCCAAATCTTTATTGGTAACTACATTTCACCTTTTTCTTTTTTTGTTTTTGAGACAGAGTTTCACTCTCATTGCCCAGGCTGCAGTGCAATGGCATGATCTCAGCTCACCACAACCTCCGCCTTCCAGGTTCAAGCGATTCTCCTGCCTCAGCCTCCCGAGTAGCTGGGATTACAGGCATGTGCCACCATGCCCAGCTAATTTTGTATTTTTAGTACAGATGGGGTTTCTCCATGTTGGCCAGGCTGGTCTTGAACTCCCGACCTCAGATGATCCGCCCACCTTGGTCTCCCAAAGTGCTGAGATTACAGGCGTGAGCCACTCCCCCCAGCCACATTTCACCAATTCTTAACTTTTCTTTAATGTTACAAGTGCCAATTCCCCTGTCTGCCTTGCTCACTGTGCTGGACTCACATTTGTCCTCACTCACCTTCACATGGCCAAGTAGAACCACTTAACTGGGGAAGAATCATGTCTGAGTAATTCCAGGAAAAATGAAACGAGATGTGGAACAACTAACAGAGATTAGACATGGCTTGCCACATGTAAAAACAAACAAAAAAACTGGATGAATTACATGTCAATATGAATTCCAGGCACTACACGACCATCAGTGAAGGATGGCAACACGTGAGAAATACGAAAAGTGGTCTGAGACCTACTATTAAGTAAGGATTCTGCTTTAGGAGTTCCCAGGCTGTGCTGGAGCATAAATTGTGGAAGGCACACTCAGTTGAGAAGAGGGAACTCACAGTCCGGAGAATGCAGTGGCTGAATTTTGTCAAGCCATTTTCCACATCTAATGGTAAAGATGCGAGAGAGCATAGACGCCAGCATCCATACTAACAGGGCGGTGGCGTCATCATTGCTCCACTAAAACACGGTGAACAGAACTACAGGAGCGGCACGTAAATAAAAGGCAAAAGCACAATCGAGTAATTTGAATGAACTTGGTCTTCACCCTTTCATCTTATTCCTCAATGGGAAACCATAGGTCGTTCATGACAGTGATCTTGCACCAAGCTTGAGGATGAAGGGATGGCCTTAGAAATGAAGTAAATGATGTGTTTAAGTAGATGACCCACCCCATGTAAACACTAACCTGCCTTTTCTATGTTATCCTGTTAGTTGTGGCTGATAAACTCATTACATTATGAAGTAACTAAAGTAGAGGCAAGGTGCAGAGGCTCTCGTCTGCAATCTCAGGACTTTGGGGGTGTACTATTTGCATCCAGAAGTTCAAGACCACTGTGGGAAACAAGGTAAGACCCCATTTCTACAAAACATCAAAAATTAGTTAAGCTTCATGGTATGCATCTGTAGTCCCAGCTACTCAGGAGCCTGATGCAGCAGGACTGCTTGAGTACTGGGAAGTCGAGGCTGCAGCGAGCTATGATCATGCTACTGAACTCAGCCTGGGTGACAGAATGAAACCTTGTCTCAAAAAAAAAAAAAAAAAAAAAAAATCAGTAAAGGTTTCTATTTAAAAGAGCAGAACAAAATTATCACCAAAAGAAGAAACCAATGAAAGTTTTTCTATTTGTTTCCCTAGAAATTACCATTGTTTTTAAATTTGAGACATATTTTTCCTTTCTTCTTCACTACATAAACACCACTGTCTATCTGGTTTGCATGAAATTTTGGGCTGTTCTTTATAGTCAGTGAAATTAAGTCAAATGATGACACACTGTAATAAAATAGATGGGTACTTTTTCTTCTTTTTACCAAAATTGGTCACGAAATTATCTGTGTACACTATGGGAGTTCAAAGACTGACTGCTGTCATACCTGAGAAAACAAATTCCATCTACCAATTTAGAACAAAAGCACCCATAAAATATGGGTGAAAGTACCCATAAAAGAGCATTCTTCTTGCTCTGATGGTGCTCACATCTAGTATATCTTTATCAAATGATCCTAATCCTCCCATATATATACTGAGCTTTTCAAAGAGTTCAACTATTTTCAACTTCTATACATGTGGATATTTGTCTGATGTAATTCTTATGATTTCATAAGATGAAACATAGGCAAAATACATTAAAGTTTTTTTTCCTAAAATTTCTCCCATTGAGGCAAAACTTATCTGAATCACTTCTAAACCCATCTTGCCAATAACTGACCCCATATTACTATCATCTGTACTAATCAAAAGCACTGGTGATCTGCATTTCTGATGGGATTCCTATGCTACTCTCTGTGAGATTATCTTTCCAACCCCTTGACATCCCTTCTGCAAGTTTTGATGATGATGATATCACCTGAAGATATCAATGGGAGGTTTTTAGACCAAGTTCATGTCAGTGTACATGAAGACAACCTCACTATGACTCTCTTCTGGCCAATAGCGTTTCAACACTATCAGATTCAAGATGCCTTTCTGTGAAAAGACGTGACTGTGTGCACTACAGCATGAATGAAATACACTCGTTTTCTCTGCGACTGCCCACTTCTCTGTGTTAAGTCATCATGGCTGTGTTCCTGTTTTAAGTGCAAAGAAGTTTTTAAAAACTATCATTCAAAAAATCAATTAAGGAGGAAGACACAATTGTAAAGAGCTACTGGACGCTTTCCTTGAAGTGTTAGCTTTTTTTTTTTTTTTTTTTTTTAATTTTTTTTTTTTTTTTTTTATTTATTTATTATTATTATACTGTAAGTTGTAGGGTACATGTGCATAACGTGCAGGTTTGTTACATATGTATACTTGTGCCTTGTTGGTTTTTTAACGCACGGCACAAAGATGGGAACAATAGACACCAGGGCCTACTTGACAGGAAGGGTGGGAGGAGAGTGATGGTCAAAAAGCTAAACTACTTATCGAGTATTAACCTAACTACTTTAGTGATGAAATCATTTGTACACCAGACCCTAGTGACATGCAATTTATTCAGGTAACAAACCTGCACATGTATTCCTGAAACTAAAATAAAAGTTGAAGAAAACAAAAAAGACTTAGAAAAAGCTCTATATTGATAATTCCTGCCTTTATTTTAGAAATATGAGTAACAGACCGGGCACAGTGGCTCATGCCTGTAATCCCAGCACTTTGGGAGGCTGAGGCAGGTGGATCACGAGGTCAGGAGCTAACCATCCTGGCTAACACAGTGAAACCCTGTCTCTACTAAAAATACAAAAAAAAAAAAAAAAATGAGCTGGGTGTGGTGGTGGGCGCCTGTAGTCCCAGCTACTTGGGAGGCTAAGGCAGAAGAACTGTGTGAACCCAGGAGGCGGAGCTTGCAGTGAGTTGAGATCACGCCACTGCACTTCAGCCTGGGCGACCGAGCAAGATTCCATCTCAAAAAAAAAAAAAAAAGAGAGAGAGATATGAATAATGGTCTTTTTAAGCTTCATTCGAAATTCAATTTTCCAACCTATAATATTTGTGTGTGTCTCTGTATACTCATTTCCATTTATGTTTTTAATCATGAGGCTGATGAACCTGCAAGGCACCTCATGATAAGCCACTGCAGATATGGATGCATGGTGGTTCCCGTTAAACCTTTTGCTATGTCCCCTGGCTACTCTGTTCAACTCTACTTTGAGATACTTGGATATTGGAATTGGTTTTCCCATTTCCTCGTGAATGTATTGAGTAAAGAAGAAACTCATATAGTTCATGATTCAGAATTATGACTAAAATTTTACCCAGAGTTTTAGGCTCCAGGAAGACTGAATTAAGGGAACATGAAGTCATGATCTCAAAGATAGGAGCCATTCATTCACTGAACTCTTAACTTCTAACACGCTCGGGTGTGCATAGCGCAGGGCACTTGCCTCATGATGTGGTGTAAGAGTTTGGCCTGTGTGCAATGATAACTTTTTGAAAACTGCTGTGGCCAGGCCCATCTGTGTGAAATCGGGTAGTTTAGTATACTGTGGCAAATCATATCTTCCATGCTGTCAGAGGTTTTGTTTGGGGACTTGGTGCAACACACTGTATCATGTAACACCATGTCAGTACAGTTTTGTGTCCATTGGCTTTTTTTCTGTTAAGTCTGAGATCTCACACCTGCTTGATTTTGATTTGCCAGTTTGAGGGACTACTCCTTGCCCAGATCTCTTGTGTCTCATTTATGGCCTTCCACTCTGGTCTTTTTGTTGTTGATCCATACTTTGGTAAGGTAGAGTGTTCACAGTATATACATCAAGACAGATTATTATTATTATTATTATTATTATTATTATTATTAGAGACAGAGTCTTGCTCTGTCGCCCAGGCTGGAGTGCAATGGCACGATCTTGGCTCACTGCAACCTCCATCTCCTAGGTTCAAGTGATTCTCCTGCCTCAGGATTACCAGCATGCACCACCACACCCAGCTAATTTTGTATTTTTAGTAGCAATGAGGTTTCCCCACGTTGGTCAGGCTGGTCTCAAACTCCTGATCTCAGGTAATCTGCCTGTCTGGGCCTCCCAAAGTGCTGGGATTACAGGCATGAGCCACTGCCACCAGCTGGATTTTAAAATATGCATTGAAGCGAAGAGTAAAAGAAGATTTCACAAGTCATTAAAGTATTAATATATATCCACTTAAAATAAGTAATCCTCCATGTGTTAAGATGTGGAAGTATAAATGAGGCCTTTTATATCTCAAAGAGTAAAGTATATGAGATTGAAGAAGTTAAGGATTTTCACAAATACAAATACTCAAATAACAGTGCCTAAGTAACAGCTCTTATTATCTTGATCTCAGACATGAGAAATGTGGTTCAGGTCAGCTGTATCTCTCACTCCAGACTCTAAGCTGTGAACTAGTTTTCTCACTGACACTACTGATTTGATGTGGAGAATATACCCCATGATTGCAGACTTTAAAAGGAGTTATGCTCATCTTACGGATCTCTAGGGAGTGCAGTATGCATTCACACGGCTTTGCAGGCGTTTTTGGTATGTTTCCTGGACACTACCTGGTGCTGCCAATCAGATTGCTGCGGTCCGTGAATTGGGAGCTGTTGGTGGCAGGTCAGTGGACAGTCCTCCCTGCAGTGGGATTCTTTCTTTAGCCAGCACATATGCACAATCCTCATTCAGCCTGTCTCCGTCTCTTGGAACACGGCATGGAGGGTTGAGTGTATGTTGTATACGGCTTGTTCTTTTGTTTTGTCTATCTCTTTTTCTCCACTTGTATACAACACATATGTATTAGTCTCTTTTCAAACTGCTATAAAGACCTACCTGAGACTGGGTAATTTATAAAAATAAATAAATAAATAAATTAATTAATTAACTAAAAAAAGAGGTTTAACTGACTCATAGCTCCACATGGCTGGGGAGGCCTCCAGAAATTTACAATCATCGTGGAAGGGGAAGCAGGTACATCTTACACGGTGGCAGGTGAGTGAGGCAGGGACGGGGAGTGGGGGAGAGAGAGACAGAGAAACAGAAAGAAAGAGAGAGCACAAGCAAGCGTGTGTCAGGGAAGGAAAAACAACTGGTTATAAAACCATTAGATCTCTTGAGAATTCACTCTCATGAGAACAGCATGGGGGAACCGCCCCCATAATCCAATCACTTCCCACCTGGTCTCTCCCTAAACACCTGAGGATTAGAATTCAAGATGAGATTTGGGTAGGGACACAAAGCCTGACCATATCAACACATGACTTCACCTGCCAAAACCCTTGTGTATAGAGATGCATATATAGGTCTTTGTAAGCAGGGACTGGCCTAAATTAGCATATTTATAATTTTTTTTTTTTTTGTAGCCAGCTCACCTGCGACCATGATAATATCTACTTTGTGACTTTTGGGTTTGGCAAGGGACAATATAATTTCATGATATCAATGTCAACAGGCTACAGGGTCCCAAGTAATTCATGATTCAGTCTGTAAAGTGAAAATAACAATTTTCACAGAGTTTTCTCAAAGACTTGAAAGTATAACTGTCTTTTGAGCATGTAACAAAGAATACTAGTACATAGAAAAAACACTCTCCTAAATTCAGAATTACAGTTTATATTTCCTATCACTGACATTTTCCCTTTTTTGAGACGGAGTCTCGCTCTGTCGCCCAGGCTGGAGTGCAGTGGCACGATCTCCGCTCACTACAAGCTTCGCCTCCCAGGTTCACATCATTCTCCTGCCTCAGCCTCCCAAGTAGCTGGGAGTACAGGCGCCCACCACCATGCCCAGCTAATTTTTGCATTTTTAGTAGAGACGGAGTTTCACTGTGTTAGCCAGGATGGTCTCAATCTCCTGACCTCATGATCTGCCCACCTCGACCTCCCAAAGTACTGGGATTACAGGCGTGAGCCACCACGCCTGGCCACTGACATTTCTTAATATTGGATTCTAACATCCTGCAGTCATATCTTTCAATAAGTTTTCAGTGGATCCTGCAGATTCACTTCAAAATAGAGTCTGAAAGTGAGGCTTTCTGGAATATGTGAGGCACAAGCATCTATCTTTGAAGATGTGGTTACTGACACTCAAATTGGTGAGTGGGTAGTAGGCAGTCTGATGGCAACAAAGAAAGATGACTAGAGTCCCTGGAGCTCGAGGTTGTCTTCCTGAAGCAACCTGTGTTCAGAATCACGGGATGCTCTTCCCTCCCTACACATTCATTCATTTCCTGTGCATCAGGTTATTGTTTATGGTTTGTGTTCTTTGTGCCAAATAATATCTACACATTTTACTATTCGAAACAATTTTAGATATACAGAAATATTCATAGATAGTACAGAGAGTTTTATACATCTTTCAGATATCTGGAATGACAATGTCTAATATAACTATAGTAAACACAGGAAAACAAAGTTGTAGGTGGTACTAAAATTTTAACTGAAGTACAGGCTTCTATCATATTTTACTAGGCTTTGCAGTAATGTCATTCTTTGGTTCTAGGATCTAATCCAGGATGCCACATTACATTTACTATCTGGTATACTACTTATTAGTTTCTGCATAACAAATTACCACATAATTAGTGCCTCAAAACCACACACGTATTACTCACAGTTTCTTTGGATCAGGAATCCAGATTAGCTGATGGCCAGGGCTGGGCTCTCAACCGAAGGCTCAGTTGGAAAAGGATCTCCTTCCAAGCTCATGTGTTTGTTGTTAGGATTCACTGGTGCATATGTCCAAACCTTTTAAAAAATGAATACCAATCTATTACCAATAGTTCAAAAAAATTAAAAATGACACAAATAACGTGGAGAAGACAGCACTTCGCAATGCATTTCATGAGACAGTCTCCCCTGATCTCGAATAGAAATGTAACAAAGGTATTTCAAGGGAATATTATAAATGGATATGTATTATGAATACAAATGTTAAAATATGAGGAAAACAAATCAGTAACATATAAAAGGAATTATACAGGCCAGGCATGGTGGCTTATGCCTGTAATCCCAGCACTTTGGGAGGCCAAGGCAGGCCGATCACGAGGTCAGGAGATCGAGAGCATCCTGGCTAACACAGTGAAACCCCGTCTCTACTAAAAATACAAAAAATTAGCTGGGCATGGAGGCGGGCGCCTGTAGTCCCAGCTACTCGGGAGGCTGAGGCAGGAGAATGGTGTGAACTCGGGAGGCGGAGCTTGCAGTGAGTCAAGATCGCGCCACTGCACTCCAGCCTGGGCGACAGAGCGAGACACTGTCTCAAAAAAAAAAAAAAAAAAAGAATTATACAGTATGACCAAGGATGTTTACATCGGTAACACAAATTTGGTTTAACATACAAAATAAATTAGTACTCATGAACTATATTAATAAAATAAAGGACAAAATCCACATGATTATCTCAAAAATGAAGAATAAACACTTGCTCAATGCCAAATCAACTTATGATAAAAACATGTAGCAAGTTAGGCACAGAAGGGAGCTTTCTTCACCTTAAAGACAATCACAAATAACTCACATGACATCATAATTCACTTGAAAGTTGTCCACTCTTGCCAATTCTATTTTTAACATTTCACTGGAGGGTACAGTAAGGACAAATAGGCTAGAAAAATAAATATGAAGAATCTGATTTGGAAAGAAAATCAACTTTGCAAATGACATGGTGTTGAGTATGGAAAATTCTAAGAATTCTAATGAAATATAATTACAAATAAAAAATGAGTTCATCAAGGCTGCAGTAAACAAGGTCAAAATAGAGAAATAAATTTCATTTATACACACTTGCAATTGTTAGATATGTACATTGAAAACTATAAAACTTACTGAAGAAAAATAATTAAGTCCTAAATAAATGAAAAGGCATTTTATATTCACTGATTGAAAGGCTTAATATTGCTAAGATGGCACTATTTTCCAAACAGATCTACAGATTTAATGCAGTCCCCATCAAAATTCCAGATGAAATTTTGCTTAAATTTGCATGTTCATTATAAAACTGATATGTAAATGGAATAGATCCAGAACAAAGAAATTAATCTTGACAAAGAGCAATAAAGTCTGCACAGCAAATGCACACTTACTGATTGCAAAATGACTACAAGGCAATAGTAATAAAGTTTTGTGGTACTGGCTGGGTGCAGTGGCTTGTGCCTGTAATTACAGCTACTCAGGAGGCTGAGGCAGGAGGACTGCTGGAGTCCAAGAGTTTGAGATCAGCCTGTGCAACACAGCAAGATTCTTTTCTACAAAAACGCTTTTGGCCAGGCGCAGTGGCACGCCTGTAATCCTAACACTTTGGGAGGCCGAGGAGGGCAGATCACCTGAGATCAGGAGTCCGAGATCAGCCTGGCCAACGTGGTGAAACTCCATATCTACTAAAAATACAAAATTAGCCTGGTGTGGTGGTGCATGCCTATAATCCCAGCTACTCAGGAGGCTGAGGCATGAGAATTGTTTGAACCCAGGAGGCAGAGGTCGCAGTGAGCCAAGATCACGCCACTGCATTCCAGCCTGGGTGACAGAGCGAGACTCTGTCTCAAAAAAAAAAAAAAAAAAAAAAGTTTTAAAAACTAAGCCAGGCTTGGTGACCCACATGAGTAGTTCTTCATACTCAGGAGGCTGACGTAGGAGGATCTCTTGAGCCTAGGAATTGGAGGCTGCAGTGAGGCATGATCATGCCACTGTATGCTGGCCTGGGTGAGAGAGCAAGACCCTGTCTCAAAACAAAAAGAAAAAAGTAAAAGAAAAAAAAAAAAAGATTTGTGGCACTAGTATAAAGATAGACATATACATCAATACAATAAAATTGAGTATCCAAAAATTAGCACTTACCTTCATGATCAACTGATTTTCAAGTTTTCCAAGTCAATTCAATAAGAAAAAAAACCATAAATATGTTTTAACAAATGTTGCTGGGACAAGTGAATATCGACATGCAAGTTAAACTCCTCTCTCACACCATATACATGATTGATTCCAATTAATCATATATCTAAATATAAGTGCTAGATAGGCCAAAACCATAGAAGATAACATAGAAGTATGTTTTCATGACATTAGATTATTAAGCAATATTTTCTAAGGTGCAACAGATAATGCATAAGTGACAGAATAAAAAAGAGATATACTGGTCTTCATCAGAATTAAAATCTGTGATTCAAAGTGTATCAAAAAGTAAAAAGACAAACCAAAGAAGGGAGAAAATTTTTGCTAGCCACATAAGGATCTACTATTCAGTACATATAAAAGCATGTTTTAACTAAATAATAAAAAGGCAAATCTCTAAGTTAAAAATGGCCAATTACTTAAATGTACATTTCTCCAAAAATACTATAAGAAAGACATGAAGATTTGCTCAACTCCTTTGTTATTAGGGTAATGAATATTTAAACAATGATGGAGTTATATTTCACCAATCTAAAATGTGTATTGTTAAGTGAAAAAGGCAAGTTGGAAAAGGCAAAATACTGTGTAATTCCATTTACAGAACACTCTGGAAAAGACAAATGTATAAAGGTAGTAAAAAGATTGTTGGTTACAAGGGGCTTGGGAGAGAGGAAGGGTGATATGAATTACAGGGGTCTTCTATGGGGCAGTGTAATTATTCTGTGTGATGTTATAGTGATGGATACATAATAGTGTTTTTGAAATCCTATAGAATTTTACAACAGAAAGGAATAATCTAAAAGCATGCAAATTTAAAACATTATTTAGTAGGCTGTGGGACCCCAAAAAGAAATACACAAAATAATGTAACAGTATTACAAAGGTATGAGTTATTTCACTGAAGGGAATGGGAGGAAGGGGGAATGGCCTAAGTAACTTTAAAAATGAGGGGAGAGTCTAAGTCTAAAAACCGAAGTTGGTAAAAGTCATTTCTCCTGGGCATATGGATTACCAATTCTGGAAACACTATGCAAGTCTTTTCAGAACGTAAAACTGTTAACAAAGCCAACTGTCTCACTGTTAGAATGGTAGGTTACACACAAATAAGTGGGAATAGGCAAACTGATTCATCTGCTAATAATTTAGATTATGTGGTAATGGAGCATTAGTAGGAATTCATGTTTAATTTAATATAGATGCATATGGACATATATTGCTATATTTAGAGATATGTATGTATTTATGTGTCAATATATAGAGATATATTTATTTTCTCTGTCACCTGGCAAGGCTTTGAATCAAGGGATGCCCCAGTAGCAATGAGTGGACCTGGTGCCCCAATCTTTGTTTCAAATTCTATTTTCCAATAAAAGGAACTAGGGCTTCCTGAAGACACGATGCATACTAGGCTTCGGCAAGGAATCAAAACACAAGTAGCCTGGAGCACCATGCAGTGCCAGAAAAGAATACGCTAATCAACAATAAAACCAACCAGCCAATCACACAACATCAAACTGTAATTACCAGAGTATTTCAAAATGATAGAGGATCAACCAAAAGACCTTTGAATGATCAACAGTAGAACAATTTGAGCAATAAAATAAACGAAGGAGACCAGGCACGGTCACTCATGCCTGTAATTCCAGCACTTTGAGAGGCTGCGGCGGGTAGATCACAAGGTCGAGAGATCAAGACCATCCTGGCCAACATGGTGAAACCCCGTCTCTACTAAAAACACAAAAATCAGCTGGGCGTGGTGGCACGTGCCTGTAATCCAAGCTACTAGGAAGGCTGAGGCAGGAGAGTTGCTTGAACCCAGGAGGCAGAGGTTGTAGTGATTTGAGATCGTGTCAATGCACTCTAGCCTGGCAACAGAGCAAGACTCCATCTCAAAAATAAATAAACAAATACAAGTAAAGTGTAAAATAAATATACACATTTGCTTACTTATAGAAATAAGTGATTTAATAAATATAAATGGAAAAAAACAGACACACAAATGGTGAAAGACTGAAAATAATTTTTGTAGATACTCTGCCTGTTGGGAGATGGAGCAAGACTCCCCATTTCTTATTAGTAACTTTTTTGATATATATAACATGGAAAATGAGGAAAGGTAATTTACAGTGGAGAAATTTTATATCAACTCTCTCATCCAGGTGATCAAATGAACATCAACAGTGATAAAGTGTGTTTTTAGTATATACCCTTGATATCATGTAATGAGAAAGGCATTTTTCTTTTCTCTGTGGTCTTCTACACCAAAATCCACAATCCACCGAAATCTTGTGAAAAACATCAGAGTAATCCCAAATCGAGAACGCTCATGTCATCAGAAATGAAAAAACTCCTGGAAACTACCACAGTCAAAAAAGCCTACATGAGATCTAATTGTGACGTGGTACACCAGATGGGAGCTTGAAATAGAAACTGGACATGAAGTGCAACAATGAAATATGAATAAAGCATGGGTAGCAGTTAGTGATAATGTATAATACTGGTTGGTTCATTGTGATAAATGCCCTACACTAATATAAGGGGTTAATAATATAGGAAATTCTGTGTGTGGAATAGAATACAAGAACTTTTGTACTGTATTTGGCACTGTTTTGTACATATAAAACTAATCATAATTTTCAAAACTTGGTTTCATTGTATTTATTTATTTATTTAGATTGGGTCTCACTCTACCACCCAGGCTAGCAGGCAGTGGCATGATCACAGCTCACTGTAGCCTCAACTTCCGGGGTCAAGCGATCTTCCTACCTCAGCCTCCTAAGTAGCTGGGACTACCTTGGTAGAAGTAAACTCTACATAGGTCAGATAAGAGCTTCAAAGGCATGTGCTAGTATAAACAAGTTTCCTGTGAGAAGGACACCTGGTGACACGTAGGACATTTAGATATTAGGAAATACACCAGGATAAAGAAGTATCCCACGAAATGTAGACATTGTAGACAACAAGGAGTTAATCTTCTGGAGTCTCATTTGGTAAGGCTATACTTTATAGCTATGTAGAGAGACAGAACTCAAGAGTAAACTACAAGCCAGGCGCAGTGGCTCATGCCTGTAATCCCAGCACTTTGGGAGGCTGAGGCGGGCGGATCACTTGAGGTCAGGAGTTTGAGACCAGCCTGACCAACATGGTGAAACCCCGTCTCCACTAAAATACAAAAATTAGCTGGACATGGTGGCACATGCCTGTAGTCCAAGCTACTCAGGAAGGAGAGGTGAGAGAATGGCTTGAACCTGGGAGGTGGAGGTTGCAGTGAGCCTAGATTGTGCCACTGCACTCCAGCCTGGGCACCAGAGCAAGACTCAGTCTCAAAAAGAAAAGAGTAAACTATAGATAAAAAAGATACAACATATGTGGAAAGGTAACTTTGTAGACCATGGTTCATAATGTTGGTTGAGAAGGAAGATAGAAATAGTAGAGTTACTTCAAAGTTTTCACTTGACTGACATTCTCTGAAGACAGAAAAATCTGTATCTTGAAAATGTATGCCCTAATCTTAGACATTATGAGCAATATTCTCCATCAGCCGCACTGCAAATCTAATTCTTCAATCCAGAATGATTATATATTTATTTTCCACTTGTGTTAGTCTGTTCTCCCACTGATATAAAAAAAAAAAAAAACTACTAGCCGGGTGCAGTGGCTCATACCTGTAATCCCAGCACTTTGGGAGGCTGAGGTGGACAGATCATGAGGTCAGGAGTTTGAGACCAGCCTGACCAACGTGGTGAAACCCCATCTCTATTAAAAATACAAAAATTATCCAGGCGTGGTGGCAGGTGCCTGTAATTCCAGCTACTCAGGAGGCTGAGGCAGGAAAATCACGTGAACCTAGCAGGCAGACGTTGCAGTGAGCCAAGATTGCACCACTGCACTTCACCCTGGGCGACAGAGCTAGACTCCATCTAAAAAAAAAAAAAAAAAAAAAAAAAAACAACTGAGATCATGCAATTTATAAAGGAAAGAGGTTTAATTGGCTCACAATTCTGTAAGGTTGCACAGGAAGCATGATGCTGGCATCTGCTCAGCTTCTGGGGAGGGCTTCAAAACACAACCATGACTGAAGGTGAAGGAGGAGCAGGCACAACGCACAGCCAGAGCAGGAGCAAGACAGAGGCTGGGAACTGCCACACATTTTTAAACAACCAGATCTCGTGAGAACTCACTATCGTGACAACAGTACCAAGGAGAACGGTGTTAAACCACTCATGAGAAACTTCCTCCACGATCCAGTCACCTCCTACTAGGCCTCACCTTCAACACTGGGGATTACATTTCAACATGAGATTTGAGTGGGAATACAAATCCACACTACATCACCATTCATCTTTCTAATCACATGAATGATGCTCACACCTGCATTATATTTTTCACAAAATGTTCTTCTCTGACCACTTGTTGCTCTGGTCAACTTTACTTTTAGGTACTTAGAAATAGAATGGGCTTTGGTGCTGCCTAAAGAGTATGTTTAATGAAGAAGAAATTAATATAATTTATAATTTAGGATGTTGAGTTTATTGGCACTAACATTTTCAAATTCTAGGAAGGCTCAATTAAGTTAACAACACGTTTTGAACCCAAAATCAGAAGCTATGCATCCATTGAGAACTCTTTTCTATTCAGAATAGAGGGTGGCGACAGTGTTGGGTCCTTGCTTCCTGATAACATCTGAGACTTCAGACCTTCTCAGTGGCATCTTTCTAAGAACTCTTGTAGGCAGGGCAGCCTAAGTGAAATCTGGTAATAGTTTGTTATACAGGTTGTGAGAAATCACATCTTCCATGCTATCAGAGTCATGTGTGGGAACTCAGTCCTCAGCATTGTGCTATCTATGCCGGTGATACCATGTTAATACAGTTTTGTGTCTGAAATCTATTTTCTCGTAACTCTCAGCACATAGAGCTCATTGTCACTCTTGCCATTTTGAGATGGATCACTCCTTGTCCATATCCTCTTGGGTCTCCTTTATGGTCTGCCATTCTACCTTTTTTTCCCCGAAGATTTTGGTGAGGGATGTTATTCACAGTATACATCATAATAGACTATAATGTATACATCAAAATGAAGAGGAAATGCACTTTACAAGTCACTTAGCGTACAGAAACTCCTGTTACGATTAATAGAATAACCCTCCATGTTTTAAGATTATCAGTTTAAAGGAAACTATCCTTATTCATGGAATAAAATATAAGCATGGAAGAGTTAGAAGGATTCTTGAAACACAAATATTCATTATAACAGCACCTAAATATCTGCTATCCTAACCTCAGCAGTGAGATATGTGGCCCAGGTCTGCTCTATCTTCTCACTCCAGGTCTGCAGGCTGCAGAAGAAGCTCAATTTCTCATTGAAGCTATAACTGCAGTGTGGAGAATATTCTCCAGATTATGGACAATAGAAGCAAGAGCCTTGACCTTGTGGATTTCCGTGGGAGTGCAGTATGTACTCCTATGGCTTTGTGTGCTTTGTAGGCATGGTTAATGCACACAGTCCTGGTGCTACCCAGCAGACTGCTGAGGTCTGAGAACAGGGAGCTGTGCATGGCATGAGTGGACCTGGTTTTTAAAGTTTCTTTCCCTTTTCATTTTCTTGTTCTTAGACAAGGTCTCACGCTGTCACCCAGGCTGGAATGCAGTGGCATGATCTTGGCTCACTGCAGCCCCTGCCCTCTGGGCTCAAGTGGGCTCCCACCTCAGCATCTTGAGCAGCTGGGACCACAGGTGCACACCACCACACCTAGCTACTTTTTTTTGTATTTTTAGTAGAAATGGGGTCTCGCTATGTTGCCCAAGCTGGTCTTGAACTCTGGAGCTTAAGTGATCTCCTGCCTGGGCCTCCCAAAGTGCTGGGATTACAGGCATGAGACACCACAGCCGGCCAAAGATTTCTTTTCTTGATCTATATAAGCAGAGGCTCATGTTTATTAAAGCTGGTTGTTGTTATTCTTGTTGTTATGTATATGCCCCACTCACCTGCTACCACTATGATATTTAACCTGTGGCTTTTGGACTTGGCAATGTTCAACAGAAAACCATAAGGTAAGTCTCAACAGAGTGCATGGTCCCAAAGAATTCATGACTGGGTCTGCAGAAGAAAAAGTTTAATTAACCAAGGTGTTTCTCAAAGGCGTGAAGATACATTTCTCTTTTCAAACTTGAAAAAGGAATCCCAGCACCAAGAAAACACCCTTGAATGCAGAATTGTGATATATGTTCCCTGTCACTTATATTTCTCAATATTATGATAGCTTCTAGTGTCTGGAAGCCATGTCTTTTAAAAACTCTTTAGTGGATCCAACAGATACACTGCCAATGTCTGAAAATGGGGCTTTATGAGGTGTGGGAGGCACAGGCCACCATCTTTAAAGAAGTAGTTAGTGACACACAAAATGGTGACTGTGTAATGGGGAGTTTTACAGGAAGGGAGAAAATTGAGGGGAGTCCCTAGTGATTGTGGGGGTCTTCTTCATCTGGGTTTGGAACAGTGGATAATAGGCGAACTGCTTTGCCATTCTCTCCCAACATCTCTGTTCATCCTCTAATCAAAGTTTTTTGTTGTTATTGTTTGTTTTGTTTTGTGGGTTTTTTTTGTGTGTGTGTGTGGAGCAAATACATTTTAAAATGTTTTTATTTTGAAATAATTTTAGATGTATAGAAAAATGCAAAAACAGGCCAGGCATGGCTCACACCTGTAATCCAAGCACTTTGGGAGGCCAAGGTGTGTGGATCATGAGGTCAGGAGTTCAGGACCAGCCTGGCCAACATGGTGAAACCTCGTCTCTACTAAAAATTAAAAAGCAAAAAAGTTAGCCTGGCACGGTGGCTTGTGCCTGTAACCCCAACTACTCGGGGGGCTGAGACAGAAGCAGCACTTGAACCTGGGAGTTGGAGGTCGCAGTAAGCCGAGGTCATGCCGTGGCACTCCAGCCTGGGTGACAGAGTGAGACTCTGTCTCAAAGGAAAAAAACAAGAAAGGCCAGGTGCGGTGGCTCACGCCTCTAATCCCAGCACTTTGAGAGGCTGCAGTGGGCAGATCACAAGGTCAGAAGATCGAAACCATCCTGGCTAACACAGTGAAACTCACTGAAAATACAAAAAATTAGCTGGGTGTGGTGGCGGGAGCCTGTAGTCCCAGCTACTCAAGAGGCTGAAGTAGGAGAATGGTGTGAACCCGCGAGGTGGAGCCTGCAGTGTGCTGAGATCGCGCCACTGCACTCCAGCCTGGGCGACAGAGCCAGACTCCGACTCAAAAGAAGAAAACAAACACAATTATAGTACAGAGTGTCTCACATATCTTCCAGCCTTCTATAATGTTTATACCTTACTTAGCCATAGTATGTTTATGAAAACTCAGAAATTGACAGTGGTACAAAACTAGTAACTGAAATACAGGCTTTCTTCATATTGTACTAGGTTTTCCACTAATATCTTTTTTCTATTGTATGATCTAATCTAGTATAACACATTCAAATTACTCACAGGTATATTAGTTATTTATTACTGCATAGTAAGTTACCTCAAACCTTAGTGACTCAGAACCTCATAAATGTAATACCTATAGTTTTTCAGGGTCACATGACTCAGGCTGAGGTTTCAACTGAAGACTCACCTAGGGAAGGAATCCCTTCCAAGCTCATGTAATTCTTGTTAGAATTCAATTCCTGTCTAGGGCGAGATGACCGGTGAATTACTCTAAATCTGTTAAGAATGAATAACAATCCTTTACTAACTCTTCCTCCGAGAAGAAAAAAAAGAGAAGACAAAACTTGCTGATCTACTCTACAAGGCCAGTTACCCTGATCCCACAATAGAACAAATGTATTTGAGGATAGGACAATTATAGACCAATATGCCTCATGAAACAGAGGCAAAAAATTCTCAAAGAAATACTATCAAAACATACCAGCAACATATGAAAAGGATTATACACTATGACCAGGGATATTTATCACTGGAATGTCAGTTTGGTTAAACATACAAAAGCAATAGGTGTAAGACATTGTATTAATAAGATAAAGGCCAAAATCCATATGATTATTGCAAAAGATGCAGAATAAGCATTCGATAAACCCACAACCTATTCATGATAAAAACTCTGAACAAATTAGTGATAGAAGGGAACTTTCTCAACCTAGAAAGGGCATCCATTAAAAGCTCACATAACATAAGGTACCATGAAAGTCTCAGTAATTTCCCCAAGATTAGAAATGTGACAAAGATGTCCACTTTTGCCACTTCTATTCAACATTATATAGGAGGATGTAGCCAGGGTAATTAGGCTAGAAAATAAATAAAAGATACTTAAAGTCAAACTGTTTATATTTGCAAATGACAGGACCTCATGTATAGAAAATCCTGACATATCCACCAAAATAAGATTATAACCAAAAAAGAGTTCAGTAACATTGCAGTACACAAAGTAAACTTTGAAATCAACTATATTTCTATGTACTAACAATCCAAAAAAATGAAATCCAGAAACTTTTTTTTCCATTTTTTTGCAGTAATTGGCAAGCTGATTCTAAAATTCCTGTGGAAATCAAAGTACTCCAGAAGAGCCAAAAAAATCTTGAAAAAATAATTTTGGAGTATTGGAGTCACACTTCCAAATTTCAAAATGTACTGCAAACTGATAGTAATCAAGACACTGTAGTACCAATATGAGGACCGACATATGTGTTAATGGAATTGAGTTCAGTGCCTCCAATTAATCTTTACATACATGGTAAATTAATTTTAAAAGCTTGCCAAGACAATTCAGTATGGAAAAACACTTTTTGCAACAAATTTTCTGGGACAAGTGGTATCCACAGGCAAACTGAACTGTCTTATACCATATATGTCATTGACTCAAAATCAAACATTGACCAAATATAAATGCTAAAACTAAAAATCCCAAAAAAGAAACGTCTTTACCTTAGGTGAAACAATCAATTCTAAAATATGACAGCAAAATACAAGTGACAAAAGAAAACACTGGATAAAATAGATTTCATCAGAATTAACTTTTGTGATTCAAAGTACACCACTGAGACAATCCAAGAAAGTAAGAAAATATTTCCAAATCACAGAGCTGACAGAGGACTATTATCCAGACAATATGGATCACTCATACAACTCAAAAATAAAAAGACAAACATAATAATGAAAAGTGAGTGTGGTGGCTCACACCTGTAATCCCAGCTCTTTGGGAGGCTGAGGCGGGTGGATCACGAGGTCAGGAGCTGGAGACCAGCCTGACCAACATGGTGAAACCCCGTCTCTACTAAAAATACAAAATTAGCTGGGTGTGGTGGTTCACGCCTGTAATCCCAGCTACTCAGGAGGCTGAGGCAGGAGAATCACTTGAACCAGGGAGGCAGAGGTTGCAGTGAGCCGAGATCCTGCCACTGCACTCCAGCCTGGGCAACAGAGCAAAGCTCCATCTCAAAAAAAAAAAAAAAAAAAATAGTGAGTAAACTGTGTGAATAGACATTTCTCCAAATGACTATAGAAATGTCCATTAAAGGCCTAAAAATATGTTTAGCACTTTTAGTCCGTAGTGAAATGCAAATCTAAACCATCATGAGATATGCTTTATATATATATATTTTTTTTTTTCTTTTTTTGGGGGGCGTCTCTTGGTCTCCCTGCTCTGCTATAGCCCAGTGGTTTGGAGTGTAGTGGTATAATCATAGCTCACTGTAAGCTTGAACTCCTGGGCCCCAGGGATCTTCCTACCTCGGCCTCTCAAGTAGCTAGGACTACAGGCATAGGCCACCACACCCAGCTTAATTTTTTTTTTTTTTTTTAAATTTTGGAGGCAGGCTCTCACCTTGCTGCCCAGGCTGGTCTAAAAATCATGGCTTCAAGCAATTCTCTTGCCTCAGTTTCTCAAAGTGCTGGGATTACAGGTATGAGCCACCATGTCTGTCCACGCTTCACAAATCTTAAGGGCATATTCATGATTGAAAAAAGCTAGTTTGGGCCGGGCACGGTGGCTCATGCCTATAATCCCAGCACTTTGGGAGTCCAAGACAGGTGGATCACCTGAGGTCGGGAGTTCGAGACCAGCCTGACCAACATGGAGAAACCCCGTCTCTACTAAAAATACAAAATCAGCCAGGCGTGGTGGTGTATGCCTGTAATCCCAGCTACTCAGGAGGCTGAGACAGGAGAATCACTTCAACCTGGGAGGTGGAGGTTGCGGTGAGCCAAGATCACGCTATTGCACTCCAGACTGGACAACAAGAGCGAAACTCCATCTCAAAGAAAAAAGAAAAGAAAAGAAAAGAAAAAAGCTAGTTTGAAAAAACTATTTACTGTGTAATTCCATTTATACGACATGGTGAAAAGGTAAAATTATAGCAAATGAAAAAGATTAGTGGCTATGGGGGCTTGGAACAGAGGAAGGCTCAATAAATAGGGGAAATGGGGAAGATTTTGTGAAGCCAAATTTTTTCTATGATACTATAAGGATGTCTTAATAATCATTTTTCAAATCATCTAGAACTTAGTATCACAAAGAGTAAACCTAAATGTATACACTGAATCGTCATTAAATAAGGCATTACGCATTGCTTAGTATGCCTGGAGACCCCGGGGAGCAATTCAGACAAAATAATCTAACAGTATAAGAAATAACTTCAGTGGAATGTGTAGACTAAAAGGGGACTGACTCCTTTTAAAAACTTAGTCAGTAAGGATAAATTCTAAGCCTAAAGGCCAAGGGATTTGAATAAAAGCACTATACTTTAGTTATTAAATTTATTTCCCATGGGAGTAGAGATGACCAATTCTGTAACCACTATGCATGTATTTTGAGAGTCAATAATTAATTAAAGGAGGCCAACTTCCTCACTGTTAGAGTGGGAGGTCAGGTAAGGTGCTGGGAAAGGGGAGGTATTATAGATTCATGTTTTCCTGGATTCCACTGATGTGAACCTAGAGACAGTAGAAATTCAGGTTTAACTTTATATAGATAAACGTGGATAAGTATGGAAATATTTATACATATGTACATATGTGTGAGTGAGTATAAACATACATATTCTTTGCTATCTGCTGACAAAACGATATTATTTGCTGTCAAGTGATAATGCTTCAAATCAGTAGATCCTTAGTAGAAATACGTATACCCATGGACCAGATCTTTGTTGCTAATACCATTCACCAAAAAAGGAGCTAAGATGCCCTAAATAAATGGTTAATACCAGACTTGGGCAGGGAATCACCACAATTAACCTGGAGCACCTTGTATTACCAGAAAGTGAGAAAAATCTAAGCAGCAACACAACCAATCAACAAACCAAACAAAATCAAATTGCAATGATGGAACTATTTCAAAATCGTACAAGAACCAAATAAAAGACTTTTCAGTGGCCAAAACTGAAAAAAAAATGAGCACCAGAATCAATAAACTACTTTAGGCATACGGTAAGAAAAATATTTAATGTAACAATCCATAAAAGTAAGATATTGAGTAAATAAGTAAATACTAAATTGAAGAAAATAGATAAATTGACCATAGTGAAGAAACACAAATGACATTTACAGAGGTTCTGCCTATTAGGAGGTAGACCAAGTTTTTCCATTTCTTAAGTGTGTGCTGTGCACAGTGACTTGTGAAAAGCACAACACTGAAAGAGGAAAAAAGATTAATCTTACAGGGAAGAAAGCTGACCAAAACTACAACATCCAGATAATCAAATTAACATTAACAGTGATAAAGCTAATTGAAAGTATACACACTTGGTGCACTGTAATGAGAATGGCACTTTCCCTCTGGGGTCCTCCATGCCAAAACCCACCCACCCAGGTTAATCATGAGAAAAACATCAGAGACATCCCCAATTAAGGGCGACAAGGTTATCAAAAACAAAGAAAGTCTTGAGAAACTGGCACAGGAAAAAGGAGCCTAAGGAGAGAGAATATCTCAATGTGAAGTGGGTTCCTAGATGGGAACCTGGAATAGAAAATGGGCATTACGTGAAAAACTAAGGAATTCTTAATAAACCGTAGATATCAGTGGGGAATTAATGTGTAATATTGGTTCATTAATTGTGACAAAGGTGCCACAATAATGTATGAGATTAATGCTCAGAAAAAAAACTGGGTAGGGTATTTGTAAAGTCTCTGTATTCACTTTCTAAATGCTCTGTAAGCCCAAAGCACTTCTAAAATTTAAAAAAGATTCTTACCCTTTTTTATAATTCACTGTGGCGCTCAATAAACAGAACACTATCAATGCTACTGATGCCCCTGAATGCACTTCCCAAATTCTACTTTCTTCCTTACCCTGATGAAGGCTACTATTATTTTGAATTACCTATTTTGCATTCTCTTATTTTCCTTTTTATAAATTACGTTTATCTAAATAATAAAATATCCAGCTTTTCTTGTCTTTAAAGTTAGATAAATGTAAATGTTTAAATTAATCCATAACCCTAGTTAAATTATGAGAAACTATTTAGATCCATATTGTGATACATCATGCAAAATACCTGACATTCTTTTTTTTTTTTTTTTTTTTTTGAGACAGAGTCTCGCTCTGTCGCCCAGGCTGGAGTGGAGTGGCCGGATCTCGGCTCACTGCAAGCTCCGCCTCCCGGGTTCACGCTATTCTCCTGCCTCAGCCTCCCGAGTAGCTGGGACTACAGGTGCCCGCCACCACGCCCGGCTCATTTTTTGTATTTTCAGTAGAGATGGGGTTTCACCGTGTTAGCCAGGATGGTCTCGATCTCCTGACCTTGTGATCCACACACCTCGGCCTCCCAAAGTGCTGGGATTACAGGCGTGAGCCACCACGCCCGGCCAATACCTGACATTCTTAAGTGGAGACTGAGAAACTTTTGCAGAATAAACAAGATCTGATGTGCCAGGTAGATCCAATGATGGTGCTCAATTATCCTGATCTCTTGGCTTACACAACCTTGGGTACTAGTTCTTTGTTTTTGAGTGTGGACAAAAAGTATGACGGGCATGTAAACGATAGAATACTGGAAAGTTGAAGACTTTAGTGATTATGACCTAAATTGCAATTTCTGTCTTCCTTGCAAGCTCTCTGCCTTGGTGGTTCTGACGGAGTACTCTGCTCTGTGAGAGAAGCTGACATGGAAAAAAAAAAACGAATGCAGCCTCTGGCCAATGGCCAGCCAGGAACTGGGGCCCTTGATCCAATAACCAGCCCAACAGTTTGCAATTTACATTTACAACTAATCCAAGCTCCCTTTCAAATAAGAGGATATCATTTCTGAGGCAGTATGATTACCTGTAATAAGAGAATAATATGAATTCTTCCTCTCATTCTTTGCATCATTGTTGTCATTCATTTTACATATATATAAGCATATTTGCAAATATATTTATGTATATGAATTTGTATATATGACACATATATATATATAAGCATACCAAGTCAAATACACTGTTGATATCATTATTTTTAAGAATATGTTATCCGTGAGATCAATGAATAGTATGGAAAATAAAAGTTTTTATTCCTAGGATTAAAAAAAAGTAAAAAACAAAAAGCAAATATGACTGACATGCTAATAAAGGAGAGAAAATTACATAAAATGCTCTATTAAAACCACAAAACACAGAAAACTATTAGGTGACAAAAACTGGAACACAGACAAGTGTCAGCTATAAGATATTAACAAATATGATGGATATTAATCTGTCTATATCACTATTCACTTTGAATGTCAATGGTCTAAATCAACCAATTAAAAGACAATGATTGTCAGAGTGACTGGGAAAAAAAATACAATGCAACTATATGTTCTCTACAAGAAACGCACTTTAAATAAAACATACATATAAATTAATAGAGACTCTATTTACCTTGACGTGATTATTAATGTATTGCACGCCTGTATCAAAACATGTCATGTAACCAATAAATATATACATTATGTAACCACAAAAATTAAAAATTTAAAGTTACAAAAGTAAACGCCTAAAACAAAATATATTATGCTACCACTATTTGTAAGAAAGCAGAAGTACCAATATTAATGTCGGAGATAACAGATTTTGAAGCAAGGAAGGCTATCAGTGGTAACCAAGTACTCCCCAGTTCTTGGTGTCCCTTGTCCAGAGAAGGAAGGCCACATCACTGCATCATCTGACCTTGTTCAGGAGCCACCCAGGGCTGTTTTTTTGTTTTTTGTTTCTTTGAGACGGAGTCTAGCTCTGTCGCAAGGCTAGAGTGCAGTGGCACGATCTCAGCTCACCGCAAACTCCACCTCCCGGATTCAAGCAATTTCCCTGCCTCAGCCTCTCAAGCAGCTGGGACTACAGGCATGCACCACCATGGCCAGGTAATTTTTTGTATTTTAGTAGAGACGGGGTTTCACCATGTTGGCCAGGATGGTCTCGATCTCCTGACCTTGTGATCCGCCTGCCTCTGCCTCCCAAAATGCTGGGATTACAGGCGTGAGCCCCTGTGCCTGGCTCACCCAGGACGGTTTATGAAGGTCCCCACCTCCATAAGCTGTGTACAGCAAAAAATAAAGTCCCCAAGGCTCCAGAAAGCAAGAAAAGGAAAAGAGAGGACATACCAAATAATACTGAGAATGTACTAACAAGGTTGCCATAAGTGATAATGGGAGTATTGACTCAAGACTCACAAAATAGAGACAACAGTGCAACACCAATGTTCTAATGTTCTAAACACACCTGTTTATTCAAAACTAAATTGTGGGCTGGGCATGGTGGCTCATACCTATAATCTCAACACTTTGGGAAGCCAAGATAGGAGAAGCACTTGAGCCCAGGAGCTCAACAGCAGTCTGGACAACACAGTGAGACCTTATCTGTACAAAATTTTTTAAAAAATTAGCCAGGTGTGGTGGCACACACCTGTAGTCCGAGCGACTTACAAGGCTGAGGTGGGATGATCACTGGAGCCCACGACGTCAAGGCTGCATTGAGCCGTGATTGCGCCATGCACTCCAGCCTGCGCAACAAAGTGAGACCATGTCTCAAAACAAAACAAAAGTTAAGCTGGGCATATTGGTATAGGTAGAAAGCACGCAGACTTTTAACTTTTCTCATGAATCATTACAGAATAGACAAGTGGTTAATAGAAAAGGCACTGGAATAAAACTTCTTGGGTTCAATGATGTCTCTTATTAAGACAGTGTGGTATTTGCACAAAGATAGAGAAATGAAGAAAGAAGAGGGAGCTCAAAACAAATGAATGCATATGTATGTAAATAATTAATAAGAAAGATCAGGCCGGACACAGTGGCTCACACCTGTAATCCCAGCACTTTGGGAGGCCAAGGTGGGTGGATCACAAGGTCAGGAGATCGAGACCATCCTGGCTAACATGGTGAAACCCCATCTCTACTAAAAGGTACAAAAAAATGAGCTGGGTGTGGTGGCGTGTGCCTGTAGTCCCAGCTACTCGGGAGGCTGAGGCAGGAAAATGGTATGAACCTGCGAGGTGGAGCTTACAGTGAGCCGAGATCATGCCACTGCACTCCAGCCTGGGTGACAGAGCGAGACTCTGTCTCAAAAAAAAAAAAAAAAAAAAAAAAGAAAAGAAAGAAAGAAAGATCAATGGGGAAAAGATGAATTTTTCTATAAATGTTCTAGGAAATTGAATATACATTGGTGCTGAATAAAAATCTGTCTTTTGAGCTCACATTACTATTACTCAAAATATCAATTCCAGGTGTATCACAGATCTAAATATAAACGTAATTTAATATATTTAAAACCTAATTTAAGACAGTAATTTTACAATATGCAGAGGGTATTATTTCTGAAACTAGACTTAGAACACATCTTCCATATACGAGAAAAAATATATTCTACTCCTTGTGAGCAAGGACTCCGGAGACAGAATGAGTCAAACTCAGGACCTTCTATTAATATTTCTTTCTTGGTCAGGTGCGGTGGCTCACACCTGTAATCCCAGCACTTTGGGAGGCCGAGGCAGGCAGATTATCTGAGATTAGGAGTTCTCAACCAGCCTGGCCAACATGGTAAAACCCATCTATACTAAAAATACAAAAATTAGCTGGGTGTTGTGGCGCAGGCGCCTGTAATCCCAGCTACTCAGGAGGCTGAGGCAGGAGAATCGCTTGAACCCAGGAGGCAGAGGTTGCAGTTACTCAGGAGGCTGAAGCAGGAGAATCACTTGAACCCAGGAGGCAGAGGTTGCAGTGAACTGAGATCATGCCACCGCACTCCAGCCTGAGCAGCAGAGGGAGACTCTGTCTCAAAAAAAAAAAAAAAAAAAAAAATGTATGCACATAACAAAAGTGGTCAAACTAGGAAAGAACTGCAAGGAGAAATAGAAGAATCTACTATTATTGTTGGAAACTTCAACACCTTCTATTAAAAATGGACAGACACGGCCAGGTGCGGTAGCCTCATGCCTGTAATCCCAGTACTTTGGAAGGCCGAGGGGGGTGGATCACAAGGTCAGGAGTTCAAGAGAAGCCTGACCAACGTGGTGAAATCCCATCGCTACTAAAGATACAAAACTTAGCTGGATATGGTGGCAGGCACCAGTAATCCCAGCTACTTAGGAGGCTGAGGCAGGAGAATCGCTTTAACCCGGGAGGTAGAGGTTGCAGTGAGTAGAGATCTTGCCATTGCACTCCAGCCTGGGTGACAGAGTGAGACTCCACCTCAAAAATAATAATGATAATAATAATAAATTTTTTAAAAAGGACATATCCGGCAGGCAGCAAGTAAGTCAGTACACAGTTGAAGAACATCATCAGTCAACTGGGTATAACTGACATCTACAGACGACTTTGTCCAACAGATGCAGATTACACATTCTTCTCAAGAACACATGGAACATTCACCAAGACAGACCACATTCTTGGTCATAAAAGATAATTTATCAATTTTTTCTTTTTGAGACAGAGTCTCGCTCTATTGCCCAGGTTGAAGTGCAGTGGCACAATCTTGGCTCACTGCAACCTCTGCCTCCCGGGTTCAAGCGATTCTACTGCCTCAGTCTCTGAGTAGGTGGGATTACAGGCGCCCGCCACCACACCTGGCTAATTTTTGTATTTTTAGTAGAGAGAGGTTTTCACCATGTTGACCAGGCTGGTCTCAAACTCCTGAACTCAAGTGATCCACCAGCCTCAACGTTCCAAAGTGCTGGGATTACAGGCGTGAGCCACCACGCCCAGCCTGAACAAATTTAAGATAATAGAAATCATAAACATCTATTCTCAGAGCACAGTTAATTTAAAGTTGAGATCAATACTGGGTGTCAACAGGGAAGTTGGAAATCACACAGACAATGATGCCTCTTGTATTAGGAAATGTTTCGCTCACATCACTCTTCATTTCACAGAGTGATGTTAAGATATACATGGCTCTGGATCAAGATCTGATTCAGAAAAAGTAGAATGCCATTGTATCCTTAGAAACTCATTTACAAATTCATTTCCACACTGCTTTCCTTTTTATGTAAATAAAAGTTACATCTTACCAATTCTGAAGGGCTTTTTCAATGAGTATAACATAAGGCTATTAAGTGTCAAATATTATAATTGACAGAGACAGTATCTTTTTTTAGAGATATTATCCATTTTAAATGTTTGATTCACTGACTTCTCGTGGATGTCCCCAGTGGAAACTTGTACAGGTACGGTACATTGGCCAATTCTGACCTTCTCTTTAGCATTACAAATGCCAATAAAATTATCTGTCTCCCTGTGAGTTGAGCTTAACTGGTCTTTATTCTCCTTTACATTGTGAACAAGCAGCATATAACCAGGGATGGAGTGATCCTTAAGAATTTTCAGGAGGAATGAATCAAGATGTTATGGAAAAACTAATAGGAATTGGACATGCCTTACCACACATAAACACAACAATGGACGAAGAATATGAAACTATTTTAAACTGGTGTACACCAAATGATGCAGAACAGTGATACCTGGAAATACACAACAAAGATGTGAGTGAAGCCCACTATTGCCCAAGTTTACTGCTTTGAGAGTTTCCCAGCTGTGATGTTGTAAGGACCTTGGCAGGCTTTCCGAGTTGAGAAGATGGAACTGAGAGCATAGAAGAGCGAGGTGGCCTGACTTCATCAAGCCATCATGTCCAGTGGTAAGAACAGAAGAGAGAAGTCACACCAGCGCTCATGAGGCAGGGTATCCATGTGTCATCACGACTTCACCAAAACATGGGTCACAGAACTAAGGGAGCAGTCCAGAAGAAAAAGTGAGCAACAAGTAAAATCCATTTAAATAAACTTGGCTTTCAACCCTTTCATCTTATTCCTAACTTCAAAAAGAAATGACCCGGCTGGGCACGGTAGCTCACACCTGTAATCTCAGTACTTTGGGAGGCTGAGGTGGGCATATCATGAGGTCAGGGGATTGAGACCATCCTGGCTAACACGGTGAAACCCCGTCTCTACTAAAAATATAAAAAAATTAGCCGGGTGTGGTGGTGGGCGCCTGTAGTCCCAGGTACTCAGGAGGCTGAGGCAGGAGAATGGTGTGAAACCGGGAGACGGAGCTTGCAGTGAGCCGAGACCATGTCACTGAACTCCAGCCTGGACAACAGAGTGAGACTCCGTCTCAAAAAAAAAAAAAGAAATGACCCAGCCATCTTGCAATAAGCTCAAGCGATGAAGGGGGTGCCCCACCAGAGCTGAAGGAAATGACGCCTAGAAGCAGGTGAAACCCCCACCTGGATCCTCACCTGCCTTTCCTATGATGCCTTATGTTTGCTGATAAGATTACCAAAACGAAATAACTCAAAAAGGGCTTTCTATTTATAAGAGCAGACCATGGTTGTCATCCAAAGGAGAAACCAGTAAGGCTTACCTTCTCTATTTGTTTCCCCAGAACACTTCCAGTTTCCTTTAAATTGGGGAACCATCTTGTCTCCATTCTTCTCTAAATAAATGCCACAGTCAAAACAGTATGCATAGAATATAGGGTTGCTATTTATATTCAGTAAAATTAAAATCAATGATGTTAGACTCTAATTCAGTAATAGAGTAAAGATGACGGGCCATTTTTTTTTTTTTTTTTTTTTTTTTTGAGACGGAGTCTCGCTCTGTCGCCCAGGTTAGAGTGCAGTGGCCGGATCTCAGCTCACTGCAAGCTCCACCTCCCGGGTTCCCGCCATTCTCCTGCCTCAGCCTCCCGAGTAGCTGGGACTACAGGCGCCCGCCACCTCGCCCGGCTAGTTTTTTGTATTTTTTAGTAGAGACGGGGTTTCACCGTGTCAGCCAGGATGGTCTCGATCTCCTGACCTCGTGATCCGCCCGTCTCGGCCTCCCAAAGTGCTGGGATTACAGGCTTGAGCCACCGCGCCCGGCCGGCCATTTTTTTAACTAAGATCTGGACTTTAAATTCTCTGGATACAGTACCAACCTCAGAGTCCCTGACTGAAGTCTTACCTGCCAAAACAAACACCACCTATTATAATAATTTGGAGTAACCATAAAGTATCAGGGTTCTTGCTCTGTAGGTTGCTAATACCTCATAAATCCTGAACAAATCCTTCCAGAATAGTTTTGATACCATTAGACAGAGGACTCATTACTTGCATAACAGACATAGGCCATTGAGTCCCTAACACTCACAGGAAAATGTGTTCCTCTCAGCACAGTCTTGCTGACGTTAGAGACTTCCACACTGCAGTCACTAAACAGATCCTACTCTGCTTCTTGGAGCCCTGAATTGTTTCTGTCCTCTTCTTGCTTTTGTGTCTCTTCACAGTTTCAGGTTCAGTAATCCCTTCTTTACTAGTCAAGATAACCAGCTTTCCCTTCATATGCAAACTGCATTAAAGGAGAGTCAAAGCTTCAGACAAAAACAACAGACATCAAAAGATCAGATCAGAAATAGAAAGATGGGCAACTTATTGTCAATAAAAATGGTAATCCGAAAAAGTAACATGCATGAAAACCTCTTCGAAATATGCTATGTGATAAAAGAAAATAAACACTTATTGTACTTACATTTCTACAAGACCATAATCTAAAAATATTTGCTGCCTGGAGACATATTTGCCAATTTTCTAAGAGGCATTTTTTATTTAACTGAAAACTGAAAACAATTTTAGTATTTACTCATCAAAGAGAATTTGTATCTGTTTTATGAGCATCTGTTCAAGGAAACGCCAGGCACACATTTACAAAAATGAGGAGCAAGCACTCCAGGACTTCAGCCAACGTTTACAGCTTTTGGGTAGGAGGAAAAGCTGACAACATGATGAAATTCATGCTTACACAGTAACAATGTGGCAAGTCTATGCATTCAGAAAGGTGGTCTCAGAGTTCAATCATACAAGCTAATGCCTTTGTGAACATCTGACAATCAGAGCAAATTCAGCCATGCAATAAAAACATTCAAAGCTCTTTTTAAGCAGGAGACTGAGCAGACTTTTCCTGTGACTCCCAGTAAAGTCTCTGTCCCTCACCTTTTCAACCAGAGGTATTGCAGAGGAAATTTCTGGAAAATTCTCAGAGAATGTATAATAAATGTCTTTAAAATAATAACAGTGATATTATCTTTTAATATAGTGAAGAGTGATACCTGAAAACATGGAAATAATTGAAACGATTATTTGAAACAATGAATAAATGAATGCATGCATTTTAAATCACAGGTAAGAAAGGCCTTAATATACAAAATAGAATGTGGATTTGCTTGTAGATGGTGTTTATGTGACGAATAAAATGAAAATTTATACAAAAGTTTTAAAAAAACATTCGTGAGTGCCTCTCTGCCCACCGCCCCCACCTAAAAAAAGCAAAAGCACGTATTACCAGACAAGGCCCTAAGGGGTAACGAACGAGGCCTGTCTTTGGTCAACAAGCAAAATCACTGTTGAACAAACTTGTTCTTTACATGAAAACAAGTTATTACCTCAAGGGACTCCAGAAGAAAGGCAGGGAGCAGCTGCCCTTGCCGGTGCAGACCCCACGGAGAGGATCCGAGCTCCGCTGCACCAGCTGCGCCAGCATTGGTGGGCGTGGTCTGGAGGGAGCCACACACCACCCCGGGGGTGTCTGCGCCCGCGCACGAGGCGCTCAGGGCTGTCTGCAGGTTCCTACCACTGCTGGCTGTTGCTAGGGGAGTAGAAAGTTACTGAGTATCCTAAAATCAGGGAAAGAAAATCAGGAGTCATGACAGCAAATGTAATTCACTGAGAACGTTAAAACACACGCACACACAATAAAGCAGACAGTATCTCGGGAGAATTGCCTGAGATTCACGAGGACGTTAGAGACATTAGTGTCGACATTAATATTGAACGTTCTAACCTCTGCTTCCTTCAAGATACAGCTGGGAATCCTGGTGTAGGTGTAAGGTATGCAAAATTTCACCCTTCTTTTACTTCATTATAGAACAGTACCGTGGACAACAGAAACGGCACTGGAGGAAAATGCTTGCATTAAATGAAGGGACTAACTCAGTATTTGCATAAAGATAGAGAAAACCAAAGGAAAAAAATTAAAGAGAGCTCAAAAATGAACACATGCATATATAGGTAAATAATATATAAGACAAATTAGTGGCGAAATAAATTTTCAATAAATGTAGGGATATGAATATGCATCATTGGAAATAAAATCTACCATTACTCTCACATTACACACACAACCTATTTCAAGGGGATCATAGACATAAATATAAAGACAATTTAATACATTATTTAGAACTTGATAGCTTCATGACTGTGGTGAAGAGTAACAATTCTTAAACTAAACCTATAAAGTATTTACCATATAAGTTAAAAGATACTCTAACACATTTGATGTGAGCAAGCATTCGGGAAACAGACTGCGTCAAGTTCAGGTTTTTCTGTTTATTTCTGTGATTCAGAATTGGATTATGGGAGTGGTATTACTGCTTCCCTTCTGAGATGCTGTGAAGATTTAATGAACTAATAATACGTCAAGCATGTAGAATAATACCAGGTGTATACAAACCACTAAACGATCATTTGTTAATACTAAAGGCATTTTTTAAAACTTGCACAATGTATCAATCACATCAATTGTAAAATACATCATTATTTTATTCATCACAGAGAACAAAATCACTGACAAACTATGACATGGATAATACTTATCATTTATAATATTTATGTCATAAATATTGAGAAAACTTTTTATAATTTGTAAAAATGTGGATATTCATTTCAGATTACTTCCATGATTATGTGGGACGGAAAAAAAAAGTAAGTACCATGTATCCACAAAGATATTTCTAAATTTCTCTCATTTGGGTAAAAGTCTTCTGTATAACTTTGCAGCTCGTCCTCTTCATGACATTCCCCATATTATCATCATCTGTGTCAATTAGCAGCTTTGGCTATGCCACATTTCTTGTGAGATTCCTAAGCCACTCTCCAGGAGATTATCTTTCCAACCTCCTGACAGCCACTCTGCAGGTTTTGAAGCTGATGATAGCATCATAAGATGTCAATGAAAGGTTTTAGATAAAGTTCATGCATGTTCACATGAGAACCAACACATTATGACTGCCTCCTGGCTAATACTGTTTTGACACTATGCATTTTAAGATGCATTCATATTTGAAAGATGTGAAAACATGCACTCTAGCATTAATAGAACATACTATTTTCCCCTCTTAATCATAGTGGCTCATCTGCCACATTCTGATTTGCTTTTGAGGAAACATGCTTCAACAAAAATTTCACGTAAGTTGACCAATTCCACTTACTTTCTACCTATTAGAATTAGGAATATTAAAGTTACTAGTGGAGTACCAGAATTCCTATTTGACATGTTATATTGAATTATTAAAATTGTATATTGCTTCACCATCCATTTTGTCTGTAGAATTAACTTGCTCACAACAGAAGCAGGACTTCGTCACCTGTGACACAGTTTCCAGTTCTCTGCTTCCTCCCAGTTCCTTAATCTGGTCAATTTGGATATCTATCACGTAGAGTCTATCTAGGAGACCGCTAGACACAGCCTACTTTATTCCACCCACCAATCACCACACTCCATGTGGACTGCACAGATACGCCACAGTGGCCACCTCTCACACAGAACTCCATGGAACTCATGCCTGCTTGCTGTAAAGTGACAAGTTAACACTGCCTGTGGGAAACCTGCTTAGCAACATGCTTGACCCTAATCAAAGTTCTGGCCCACAAGACCCTCTCTCTCCCTCTGTCCCTGCTCTCCCTGCTGTTTGTAGGAGTGTGTCCACAGAAGTTCCTTTCTTCCCATTTGCCCTCTGCAGTGTGCTGCCTTCTTCTTTACGGGATTTATAAGTCATACACTGCTTCTGTTATTTCATATGGTGAGTTTCCTTCTTTGCATCTCATTTGACCAGCACACCAGAACCTAACTTATTTTCCAATCAGGGGTCCCCTACACAGTGGCTATCTTGGTAGGAATAAACTGAACCTAGGTAAAACAGGAAACAAGCATGTCTGCCAGCCCAAACCTTTCCTCTGATGGAACAACAGGGGTCAGACATTAGGCATTAGGCCATCCACCAGGATAAAGAAGTATCCTGGGATAGACACACTGTAAATGCCGTGAGCACCTCCCTTGGAACTCCATTAGGGCAGGGCTAGAGTTTATGGCCACCCTCCAGATACAGGCCTCAAGACCAAACTAGAAATGACAAAAAATACAACAAATATGGACATGTAATTCTTTTTTTGGTTTTGTTTTTGAGACGTATTTTCATTCTTGTCACCCAGGCTGGAGTGCAATGGTGCCATCTTGGCTCACCGCAACCTCTGCCTCCCAGGTTCAAGCGATTCTCCTGCCTCAGCCAGCCTCCTAAGTAGCTGGGATTACAGGCACCTGAAACCACACCTGGCTAATTTTTGTATTTTTTGTTTGTTTGTTTGCTTGTCTTTTGTTTCTTTTTTTGTTTTTGTTTTTGTTTTTTCAGACAGAGTCTTGTTCTGTTGCCAGGCTGGAGGGCAGTGGCGCATCTCAGCTCACTGCAACCTCCGCCTCCCAGGTTCAAGCGATTCTCTTGCCTCAGTCTCCTGAATAGCTGGGACTACAGGCGCATGCCACCACACACAGCTAATTTTTTGTATTTTTAGTAGAGATGGGGTTTTGCCATGTTGGTCAGGATGGTCTCGAACTCCTGACCTCAGGTGATCTGCCCATCTCAGCCTCCCAAAGTGCTGGGATTACAGATGTCAGCTACTATGCCCAGCCATTTTTGTATTTTTATTAGAGACAGAGTTTCCCCATTTTGGCCAAGCTGGTCTCAAACTCCTGACCACAGATGATCTGCCCTGCTCGGCCTCCCAAAGTGCTGGGATTACAGGCATGAGCCACCATGCACAGCCATTTGTGTATTTTTTTCTCTTTTTTTGTTTTTTGAGACAGAGTCTCGCTCTGTCACCCAGGCTGGAGTGCAGTGGTGCGATCTCGGCTCACTGCAAGCACCATCTCCCAGGTTCACACCATTCTCCTGTCTCAACCTCCCAAGTAGCTGGGACTGTAACAGGTGCCCGCCACCACACCCGGCTAATTTTTTGTATTTTTAGTGGAGACGGGGTTTCACCGTGTTAGCCAGGATGGTCTTGATCTCCTGACCTCGTGATCCGCCTACCTCGGCCTCCCAAAGTGCTGGGATTACAGGTGTGAGCCACCGCGCCCAGCCCATTTTTGTATTTTTATTAGAGACAGGGTTTCCCCATTTTGGCCAAGCTGGTCTCGAACTCCTGACCTCAAGTGATCTGCCCATCTCGGCCTCCCAAAGTGCTGGGATTACAGGTGTGAGCCACTGCGCCTGGCTAGAGAGGTAATTTTATAACATATGGTTCCAAAAGTTTCTGGAGAAGGAATATGGAAATGCCAAAGGGTTCGATGAAAGTTTGCATGACAGTGTTAACTCTAAAGATTTAGAAAAAGTTGTATCTTGAGAAATCCTGTTATAATCTTAAAAAATATGAGCAATACTCCCTGTAAGTGGGACTCCAAGTCTAATTATTCAATCTATAACATTAGTATATCTGTATTTTAGATATAGATTCATATTCACAGTAGTCCTTCTAATCACATGAATGGTCAGCATACAATGGCTTTATGATCAGTCAGTACATAAGTAGACGTATTGTTTTCCATAAAATGTTTTGCTCTTCCCCATTGCTACTATGAACAACCCTATTTTTGGGTAATTGATTATCTAATGGGCTTTCATGTTCCCTGATTAATATATTGAGTAAATCATAAATTCAAATAATTAATGATTTAATGACTTCAGATGCTGAATGCATTTACACCTCGAGTTGGAGGCTTCAGGAAGGCTAAATTAAGATAACAGCAAGTCTTGATCTTCACTGGACTCTATCTTCTATTCAGGCTGCTGTGGAGACAGGGTGTAGGGTTCTTACCTCATGATGTGGTTTGACTTTGGGATGTTTTCAATAGCATCTTTCTGAGAATTCTAGTGTCCAGGCCAGCTCTGTGAAATCGACTCTCAGTTGGTTTAGTGAGTTATGGGGAATCAAATCTTCTGCATTATCAGAGTCATGTTTGGGCATTTGGTGCTCAGGACTGTTTCATCTGTGCCTGAGACATCATATTGGTACAGTTTTGTGTCTATGACCTGCCACATCTTAACCTTTAGTACTCGGTGCTCGATGACCGCTCATTGGCCACGTTGAGGTGGGACCCTTCTTGTTCACATCTACCTGTGGCTGTTCATCTCTTGTAACTTTGCTTCTCCATCTTTTTTTTTTTTTTTTTTTTTTTTTGAGATGGAGTCTCCCTCTGTCGCCCAGGCTGGAGTGCAGTGGCGTGATCTCGGCTCACTGCAAGCTCCACCTCTGGGTTCACGCCATTTTCCTGCCTCAGCCTCCCGAGTAGCTGGGACTACAGGCGCCCACTACCACGTCCAGCTAATTTTTTGTATTTTTAGTGGAGAGGAGGTTTCACCGTGTTAGCCAGGATGGTCTCGATCTCCTGACCTCATGATCCACCCACCTCGGCCTCCCAAAGTGCTGGGATTACAGGCGTGAGCCACCAAGCCCAGCCCATCTTTTTTTTTTTTCTGAAGAGTTTGGTCAGGAATATTAATAATCTACATCATCATATATTTTAATGTACACATTAAAAGGAAAAGGAGATTTGACAAGTCACTTAGTTATTATGGAAGCTCCAGTTAAAATAAAATGAACTGAATAACTCTCCATGTTTTAAGATTCGGAATTCAAATAAGTCTGTCTTTTCTCAGGGAGTGGAGATAAGGTGTCTTAATTTATAAATGCCCAAAATCATAGCCCTTAAATATTTGCTATCCTAATCTCAGAAGTGATGCATATGGTCCGGGTTAGCTGTCTCTCTCACTCCAAGTCCCCAAGCCTCAGGAGTTAGCTTTATCCCTGAAGCTATGAATGTGTATGGAGATTACACCCCATTAAATTTTTCTTTACAGACAGTAAATACAGGAATCTTGGACTTTGTAAATGTCCATGGTAGTGCATTCCCATGCTTTGGTAGGCTTTGTGGGCATGGCTCCTGCACACAACCCTGGTGATACCCAGCAGAGTGCTGTGGCCTGTGAACAGGAAGCTGTGTGGGGGATAAGGGGACAGTCCTCCCTGTTGTGGGAATGTTTGTGTAGCCACCATATATGCAGAGTCACTATCAGCCTGTGTCCATCTCTTAGATCATTGCATGGTGGGTTAGGGATACACTGTATGTGTGTTGTTCTTTCATTTTTTGTTTTTCTTGCTAGGATTTTTCTGTGAACAACAAATTACGAATCACTAGTTTGCCTTCATTAGCCAAAAACCTGGTATCTAACGATTCATTCCCAGGTCTGTGCAAGCAGGAACTGGCCTAAACCACCACGTATAGAAGCTTTTTTTTTTTTTTTTTTTCAGACAGAGTCTCGCCCTGTTGGCCAGGCTGGAGTGCAGTGGTGTGATCTCGGCTCACTGCAACCTCTGCCTTCTGGGTTCAAGCCATTCTCCTGCCTCAGCCTCCCGAGTAGTTGGCATTACAGGTGTGCACCATCATGCCCAGCTAATTTTTGTATTTTTAGTAGACAGGGGGTTTCACCATGTTGGCCGGGATGGTCTCCAACTCCTGACCTCATGATCCACCTGCCTTGGCCTCCCAAAGTGCTGGGATTACAGGCGTGAGCCACTGCGCCTGGCCGCAAGCTTTCTTTTTTAAAGCTAGCCTGCCTGCTACCATGATGATATCTATTTTGTGGCTTTGAGGCTTGACAATGCATAATTTCATTCCATGATGAGAGTGTCAGTGAAATACCTGAATCCAGAAAATTCCAGAAAAGTCTTACAATAAAGAGAACTGAATTATCACACGGTTTTATTATAGGGCTGAAAGTATGGTTGCCTTTTGAAAACTTAAAGAAGGAAACCCTGTACCAGGGAAACACTTTCCTGAATTCAGAAATAAAATTTATGTTCTCTATAATTGAAATTTCGCAGTATTAGCTTCTAATGTCCAGAAGTCACGTGTTCCAAAGAGGATAGGTGATGCATGGCCACCTCTTTGAAGAAGTGGTTACTGACACACAAACTGATGACTAGGTATTAGGAAGTGTGATGGTAAGGGGAAAAAAAAACTGATGAGTTGAGGAGGTTTTCTTAAAGAAAATTTTTCTTCTTCTTGTGAATAGGTAAGAAGAGTCATTTTTCCCATTTTCTATCTGCATGCCTATTAATTTCCTTAGCACAATGGGGTTTTTTAATATCTTCATTTTCTGTCCAAAATAATACTTACTTATTTTGAAATAATTTTAGGTTTAGAGCCTATTGCAACAATAGTATAGAGAGTTTCCTATATGCTTCAGCTTCCTGTAATGTTAACATTGTATATAACCATAGTATGTTTATGGAAAATGAGAAATTGACAATGATATACAATTAGTAACTCAACCATGGAATTTCCTCAGATTTTGCCAAATGTTCTACTAATGCTATTTCTCTGTTCCAGGATCCAATATGTGATACCATATTAAATTGACTGTCAGTTGTATTACCTATTTATTGCAGCATAACAAATTAGCATATAACTTAGTGAATAAAACCTCACATCCATGTATCATCTCACAGTTTCTCCAGGTCAGGAATCCAGATGTAGATGATGGCCAAGGCTAACGTCTCAAATGAAGGCTGAAGTCGTATGGATCCTCCTCTCAGCTCACACAATTGCTGTTAGGATCCAAATCTTGTCCAGGTCAAGATGACTTTACTTATGAATTATTCCAAAAGTTTAAATAATTAATATTAAATCTTCAAAAAACCCTTACAAAGAAAACCAAAATACAGAATGGATTACATCACTCCCCAACTCATTTGTAAGGCTGGTTTACCCTTAGACTACAACCAGAAAAAGATGTTACATGGAAGGAAAATTACAGACTAACATGCTTTATGAATACAGAGGCAAAAATTCTCAAGGAAATACACGCAAATTAAATCCTGTTGATACGGAAGTGGGGCAAGGAAGTGCTGGGAATGGAAGGGTGTGGTCCCAGACTAGGGTTCCACTCCTGGGCCTGTGCCCATGGACCTAGGTGAGGACAGGCATTTCTGTTTTCCTGCCCAAATTTTGCATTTCCCAAGACCACCCTGGCCTGCCACGTCCCCATCCTATGCCTATAAAAACCCCGAGACCCTAGCAGGCAGAGACACAAGTGGCTGGACATCAAGAGGACGTTGAGGGGAGCACGCCAGCGGAAGAGCACACTGGCAGATGCCAGCAGGCCATCGACCAGCAGAACGACACAGAGTTTGGCCGGGGCAGTTGGAGAAGAGCCCTAGTCGCTGAGCGGCCCGACTCCATGGGAAAACCACCTTCCCACTCCATCACCCTTCTGGCTCCCCCATCTGTCGAGAGCTACTTCCACTCAATAAAATCTTGCACTCATTCTCCAAGCCCCCGTATCCTCCAATTCTCCCAGCCAGGATACAGAAAGCCTTCTGTCCTCGCAATAAGGCAAGGGGTCTAATTGAGCTGACCAACCCAACCCACCTGCGACAGCTAAACTGAAAGAGCACCCTGTGAAACATGCCCATTGAGACCTCGGGAGCTGTAAACATTCACCCCTAGACACTGCTGTGGGGCAGGAGCCCCACAACTGGCCCGTCTGTGTGCTCCCGCTAGGGGTTTGAGCAGCAGAGCACTGAAGAAACCAGCCACTCCCACATCGCATGCCCTGAGAGGCGGATAAGGGAACTTCTGTGACATAAGGGGATTTTCCTAAGCATGAACATTTTATTCAATATACGAATAGGAAAAAATAAATAAAACAAAAATAACAAAGGCTGGGTACAGTGGCTCACATCTGTAATCCCAGCACTTTGGGAGGCCAAGGCAGGAGAATCGCTTGAGCTCAGATGTTCGAGGCTCCAGTGAGCTATGATCACAACACTGCACTCCATCCTAGGAGACAGAGTGAAACACCCATCTCTCTCTAAATAATTTCTTTTAAAAGATAAGTGGAAAAATCTCATCTACATTGATCAGAAGGCTTGATATTGTTAAGATGACAATATACAAATAGTTCAATGCAGCTTCACAGGTTCAATGCAAGTTATCCCTCAAAAATTGGTCAAAATCCCAGTTGCATTATTGTTTGCTATAATTTACAGGCTGATTCTAATATTCATATGGAAATGCAAGAGATCCAAAAAAGCCAAAAACAATCTAGAAAAAGAAATATATGCCAGCACTTCGGGAGGCCAAGGTGGGAGGATCACTTGAAACCAGGGAATTGAGACCAGCCTAGGCTTACTACAAAGTGATAATAGTCAAGACAGTGTGATATTGCTTAGTACAAAGACAGACATAAACATCAATGCAATGGAATTGAGTGCCCCAAAATTAACTCTTACACTTGTAGTCAACTGATTTTACAATGTTACCAAAACAATTCAATTTGCAAAAATAGTTTTTTCAACAAATGTTGCTGGCACAAATGGATAGCTACATGCTAGTTGGATGCCAATATACTTAAGTAACTCAAAATGGATAACAGACATAAACGTAAGCACTAAAACTACAAACCCAAATAGGATAACACAGGTATAAATTTCTGTGGTCTTGGATTAAATAATGCTTTCTAGAATATAACACCAAAAGAAAACTGACAAAAAATAGATAAATTCACATGAAAAGCTGTTGAATACCTTTAGTCATTAGTTGATAGAATTTGGATATTTATCCCTTTCAAATGTCATGCTGAAATGGGATCCCCAAAGTCGGGGTTGGGGGCTGGTGAAACGCCCCATGGGGTGGATCCCTTATGAATGGCTTGGTGCTGTCATTGTGGTAGTGACTTAGTTCTCACTCTATTAGTTACCAAAAGATCTGATTGTTAAAAACAGCCTGGGACGTCCCCCACTGTCCCTTGCGGTCTCTCGTGTCAGGTGACAAGCCTGCTTCCTCTTTGCCTTCCACCATGATTGGAAGCTTCCTAAGACCCTCACAAGAAGATGCAAACAACACTATGCTTCTTACACAGTTTTCAGAACCCTGAGCCAAATAAACCTCCTTGCTTTATAAATTAACCCAGATTTGGGTATTGCTTTACAGCAATGCAAAATGGACTAATACATTAGTGAAGTGCAAGCCTAAACCACCATGAAATATACTGCACAAATATTAAAGGCATATTGCTAAGTGAAAGAACCCAGTTTGAAAAGACCACATCTCACTATTTCAGTTTATATGAAACTCTTGAATAGATGAAACTACACAGATTATAAAATACTAGTGGCTACCAGGGACTTAGGAGAGAGAAAGGTCGAATGGGCAAGGTACTGGGAGTTTCTTCAGGGCAGTGAAAAGTTTCTCTAATGAAACTGTAATGGTGAACACATGATACTGTATTTCAAATTCCACAGAACTTTATGACACAAACAGTGAACCTAAACATACGCAAATTAAAAAATATTAAGTAAGTTGGGGTTTCCTAGGGAGGAATGCTAACAAAATGAAGTAAGTATACTACACATGCATAAAATAATCTCACTGAAGGGAGTGGGGGGGAAAGGGGAGTGGCTTATAAGTACAGATTCTAAATCCAATGGCTTAAAGACATATATAAGCACTGTACTTATTTAGTGAAGTTGTTTCTCATGAGGGTATGAATTACTGATTCTGAAACAGTAATACATATATATATTTTGGAACTGAATGATAAAGGATATGGAGTCAAATTTCTCATGGTTAGAGTATGAGGTTACATACAAGACAGTGACAATGGCTAGATTTACTCAGATTAATTCACGTGCTACTGGATTAGGTTATGTGGTGCTGGAGACATTAGTAGAAATTCATGTTTAATTTAATATAGATAATATGGACACTTGTAGAAATATTTGTAGAAATGAGTACATGTGTGAGCCACTGTAAAACTAAATATTTGCTTTTTCATCTGACAAGGTCTGTGCCAAATTGCACACACTGTGTCCACGACTTCATTTCCAATAGCATTTTCCAATAAATAAATCAGGTCTCCCTGAAGAAATGGTGAATACTAGCCATGGGAAGGGAATAAACACAATGACCCTGGAGCACGAGGTAGTGCTAGAAACCAAGAAAAAAAATTAAGCAAAACCACAACACAAGCAAACAAAGAAACAAAATCAAACCACAATGATGTGTGTATTTCAAAATAAAAGAGCCAACGGAAAGACCTTCCAATGAACAACAATGGAAAAATCCGAGCAACAAATAAATACAACAGTATAAGAATAAAATTAATATCCAAGATTTCATGTTCATTTACATGAGTGAATAAATAAGTACAATGATGGAGAACAGATGAATCATCAAAGCTGAATACAATTCCAAATAGTTTTTGTAGCTAACCTGCCCATGAGGGAGTGGAGCATGATTCTGCTCTGCTCAACACGTGTGGGGCACAGGGACTTCTTTTCTTACCTTTTTTTTTTTTTTTTTTGAGACGGAGTCTCGCTCTGTCGCCCAGGCTCCAGTGCAGTGACATGATCTCGACTCACTGCAAGCTCCGCCTCCCGGGTTCACGCCATTCTCCTGCCTCAGCCTCCCGAGCAGCTGGGACTACAGGTGCCTGCCACCACACCCAGCTAATTTTTTTGTATTTTCAGTAGAGATGGGGTTTCATGGTGTTAGCCAGAATGGTCTCGATCTCCTAACCTTGTGATCTGCCTGCCTCAGCCTCACAAAGTGCTGGGATTACAGGCGTGAGCCACCATGTCCGGCAGAGACTTCTTTTCAAAACATATCACATAGAAAGGGGAACAATAGTGATTATACATTGTATAAATCTGATAAAACTACTCCATCCAGATGATCAAATTAACATCAATCATGATAAAGCATGTTGACAGTACACAGCCTTGATATGGTATAAAGAGAATCGGACATTCTTTCTGTGGTCTTCTTCCTCTTCACCCTTAACGCCTGCCTAAACATGAGAAAAACAGCAGACAAATCCCATGTGAGCAATGCCAATGTCATCACAAAGAAAGCCTGAGAAACTCTCACAGCCGAAAGGAGCCTAAAGAAACTTGCTATCTAAATGTGAAGTATCCTGGATGGGATCTGGGGGAGCAAGCTGACATTAAGTAAAATCTAAGGAAACGGGAATAATGTTTAGATGTTAGTGAATGATCATATATGGTATCAGTTCATTACTCATGACAAATGTGCTCCACTAATGTAAGAGGTGAATAATAAGGGAATCTATGTGCTGGTGTGTGGAAACTATTTTCAAAACTGTTCCATAAACATAAAACTATTCTAAATAAAAAATATAGTTCTCATTTTTAAAAAATTTCACTGTGAGTTTAGTAAACAATTTATTAGAATTACAGCTGATGCCAGAGATCAAGACAATCCTGGCTAACACAGTGAAACTCCGTCTCTACTAAAAATATATATATACATATATACAAAAAAATTAGCCGGGCTGGTAGCAGGCGCCTGTAGTCCCAGTTACTCGGGAGGCTGAGGCAGGAGAATGGTGTGAACCCGGGAGGCGGAGCTTGCAGTGAGCTGAGATCATGCCACTGCACTCCAGCCTGGGCGACAAAGTGAGACTCCATCTCAAAAAATAAATAAATAAATAAATAAATAATAAATAAATATAGTGATGCCCCCCAGAGTGCATCTCCCCAATTCCATACATTCCTTACCCACTGAAGGTAAGATGATTTCTCTATTTTATAATTTCGTACTTTTCTTGATTATTTTTCTCTCCAGATTTGTATTTGTAAGTAATATATATTCAATATTTATCATCTTCAAACTTAGATATATGCCAGTGTCTAAATTAATCCATATTGCTAGTTTAATTGTGAGAAACTATCAGACAAACCCATATTGTGGGATATTCTATAAAATGCCTGACCTGGCCGGGTGCGGTGGCTCAAGCCTGTAACCCCAGCACTTTGGGAGGCCGAGACGGGAGGATCACGAGGTCAGGAGATCGAGACCATCCTGGCTAACAGAGTGAAACCCCATCTCTACTAAAAAAATACAAAAAAACTAGCCGGGCGAGGTGGCGGGCGCCTGTAATCCCAGCTACTCGTGAGGCTGAGGCAGGAGAATGGCGTAAACCCGGGAGGTGGAGCTTGCAGTGAGCTGAGATCCGGCCACTGCACTCCAGCCTGGGCGACAGAGCGAGACTACGTCTCAACAACAACAACAAAAATGCCTGACCAATGTTTTTCAAAAGGGTCAAATAAAAATATACAAACAAGCGAAGGTTAAGAAACTGTTGCAGAGGCCGGGCGCGGTGGCGGGCGCCTGTAGTCCCAGCTACTCGGGAGGCTGAGGCCGGAGAATGGCGTGAACCCGGGAGGCGGAGCTTGCAGTGAGCTGAGATCCGGCCACTGCACTCCAGCCTGGGCAACAGAGCGAGACTCCGTCTCAAAAAAAAAAAAAAAAAAAGAAACTGTTGCAGATTGCATAAGACTTGATATGGCAAGTACACCCTGTGATGGCACCCAATGATCCCCTCCTCTTGATGCACACAACCTTATATTCAAATCCTTTCCATCTGAGTGAGGCCAGAAAATGTGATTGCTTTTAAAAAATGGAATATTGAAAGGTAAGGAAATATCAAGTGGGTGATTATGTTACATAAGATTGTGATTTCTGTCTTACTAGCAACCTCTCTTGCTTGATGGCTATGAGAGTGTATCCTGTTATGTGGGAGAAGCTAACATAGAATGGAAATGAAAGCAGCCTCTGGTCAATAGCCAAGCAAGAAATCGAGGCCCTTATTCCAACAGACTGCCTTTGTGTTTTCAATATACATCCACAACGAACCCATGCCACCTTTCAAATAGCGCTTCACAGGTACGATGAGTACCATATCACACCAAAATAATCCCAATGCCTCCCTCCCATTCATTGTATTATTGCTGTCATTATTGCCTGCGTATAATCATGCTTTTATACATATATATGTGCAGATCATATTAAGCATATAGACAGATATAGATACACTTCAGGCATACACATATGTATAAATCAAGAATAAAGAAGGGCATTACAAAATGAAAAATGGGTTAATTCTCCAAGATGTAACAATCCTTAACATGTATGCACCTAAAAGTGAACATCAAACTATGTGAAGTAGATCCTGATGGAACCACAAGGAGAAATAGATTAATCCAATATCATACCTGGATACTTCCCCACTTGACTATCAGAAATGGACGAAATCCAGCAGGCAGAAAATCCATACGGATATAGCTGAACTCAACAGCACCATCACTCAACTGTATATAATTATTATCTATCAACTATCTTATCGACAATGAAAAAACACACATTCTTTTTAAGGCCACATAGACCATTAACCAAGCTAGACAATCCAACTAAACAAATTTAAAATAGTAAATGCTGTGCAATGCCTGCCCTTGGATCACAGTGGTATTAAAGTCGAAATCAACATGAGAACGAACACTGAAAAATCACAAAATTTGGGGTGATTAAACACATTTCAAATAACACATAGGTTAAAAAAATAGATTTAAAAATATTCTGAATTAAACGAGTGGAATTGAATGAAAGCAGAGGCTAAATTTCGAGCCCTGAATACATGTATGAGGAAGAATTATACAACTGAAGTAAAAATGAACAAAGTTTCAACCACAGGACACATAAACGGGGAACAAATTTCCAAAATTAGGAAGAAAAGATACATGGTAAGGAAGTAAAAACAGAATGGATAAAGCCACTGCGTTTTAAAAATGAATAATGATAGCTTCATAATTTCCAGAACATAGAAGTACCCACATTTAACAAGAAACACACAACAGTCCTTAAGGGGATTCAAAAGTGCGCCCCCATATGGGAAATAGTAATATTCAAAAATGATTGACCAAACTTTGGGAGGCCCAGACCGGCGGATCACCTGAGGTCTGGAGTTTGAGTCCAGCCTGACCAACATGACAAAACCCCGTCTGTACTAAAAATACAAAAATTAGCTGGGCGTGGTGGCAGGAGAATCGCTTGAACCCGGAGGTGGAGGTTGCAGTGCGCCAAGATTGCGCCACTGAACGGAGAGAGACTTTGTCTAAAAACAAACAAACTAAACTAAACTAAAACTAAAAAATAACCAATCAAAAGCATGCTAAGGCAGGGTAATTGCATTTATTTACTAAACTGGTAAATACTTTAAATATAATCCACCAATAAAAAATTTTAAGCAGTCAGACGCCTTGGTTCACACCTATAATCCCAGCACTTTGGGAGGCCGAGGCGTGCAGATCACCTGAGGTCAGGAGTTTGAGACCAGCCTGGGCAACATGATGAAACCCCATCTCTACTCAAAATACAAAAATTGGCGTGATGGAGGGTGCCTGTAATCCCAGCTACTTGGGAGGCTGAGGCAGGAGAATTGCTTAAACTCCGGGGGCAGAGGTTGCAGTTTGTGTGCGAGATAGCACCACTGCACTCCACCCTGGGCGACAGCAGTGAAACTCTGAACGAGAGCGAGAGAGAGAGAGAGAGAGAGACAAGACAAGAGAAAAGAAAAGAAAGAAAGGAGAAATTTAGGTAAGAAACTACGGGTACATACACGTAAAGAGGGACATATGATAAAAGAGGAAACTGCAAGTATCTGTTAGGCTCAGAGGCACGCGAAGAAATGATGGGGTTTGAATGAAAATATCAAAGATTGAGCACATGCAGACGTACACGGATGAACCTGCGTATGTCCACAAAGAAGCACCCCAGAACTCCCCCTGCCCTCTGCCCCTACCTGCGCACCGCTTCCCGCGCCCGGGCCGCCTCGCCTGCGCAGCCTGCCGGGTCTGGTCTCCGCGCAGCTGCTCCCACTCTCTGCACTTCCGGTCAGGCGGCGCCCCGCCCACCCGGCGTGGACGCCAGGTGGCGCACTGAGCGGGTCAGCCCGAATTTCCTCAGCTGTGGACCCCACCTGCACCCGAGGAGACAACCTCCACTCCTGTGGGATGAGGGGCTTTTGGGGCAAGGAAGCTGGATGGTGGTTCTGAGCACAAGGGAGGAGAACAAGAGAATCCAAGGTCCCTAAGCCTGCCCATCTGCAAGCCCAGGGACCCTGCCTGCCCCTCTCCTCTCTTGCTCCTCCTCAGACCCCGCCCCACCTGCTGATGCCCCGAAGCCTCTTAGGTGAGCAGGGACCGTCCTGACTCATTCTGTTTTCTTAAGGCAGACGTCATGGGGTCCCATTTTAGGGAATAAGACCCAGACATTCAAATCCCTCCCCACAGAATGTAGTCTGTGCGGTCCTCAGGGAGCGGCCCTCCCTTCCCTGCCCAGACCCTTCCTGCTCCTGCCTCCTCACCTGTTACTCATCCCACTGCTCCTTCCAGTCCACCGCCCTCTTCTCATGGCCTGGCCTGTTCCTCTTGCCTTTCCCTCCCCTGTCTGCGGGACTTACTGCTCCTCATTCTCCAGCATCTCCTGCAGTGCTGCTTCTCCTGGAGGCCCAGCTTGTCCATCCCATTCCAGGCCTGATGCCTGTTCCCTGAGTTCCCAAGGGCAGCTCTTCCACCTACAGTTTAGAATTCTTTCAAGCCTTTTGAATCCCCTCTTGTCCGAAATATCAGAGAATATGGAAACTTGGCCCATGTGTTCCCCTATGTGCCCCACACATGTAATGCACTAAAAGCAACACGGAAGTCTCCTCTATATTGTATTTCACTAGTGAATTCATTATCTGACACTCTCTACGTATATTCTTGCTAAATTCAAAATAAACCCCATGCCTCTTTCACTCTGAAGAAGACTTGAAATTGAAGACGGGCATGTTTCTTTTTCTCTCTTCTGTTCTCAGGTCAGGATGCGAGCCCTCACTCCCCTCAGCCTCTTCTCCGGCCTCCCCATCCTGAATGCACTGCAGAGCCCCTCTCGTGGGCCACACTGTTTTTGCCTCATCTGAATTCCTTCTGTCCCTCTGGACAGTGTTCCTGCCCCGCCTGCCCACCACCATACAAAGTAAAACATTGTTTTCTAGATTCAGCTCCATGAATATGCTTCCCTTGATAAAGATTTCCAAATGCTTATTACTTACCCTATTTCACCAATTTGAGTACTGCTGTTTTTCAAATTTTGTCAGAATCACTGTTAGTGTCGTGTGAGCCATGACATGGTGTTTGTTGTCTGCACATGGATGAACTTGTCCTGGAATTATCTGCTGCCCCCTTCTGATGAGATCATCTGCATCAAAACTTGAACATAGATGTCAACAGGAGATGTGCAGATCACAAGGACAATGGTGACGCCTCTTTTATTAAGAAAGGTCTCACTGTCAACCATCCTGGCCGACATAGTGAAACCTCGTCTCTACTAAAATACAAAAAATTAGCCAGGCGTAAGTCCCAGCTACTCAGGAGGCTGAGGCAGGGGAATCGCTGGAACCTGGGAGGAGGAGGTTGCAGTGAGCCGAGATCGCACCACTGCACTCCAGCCTGGCAACAGAGCAAGACTCCATCTCAAAACAAACAAACAAAAACAAAGGTCTTGGCTGAGTGCGGTGGCTCATACCTGTAATCCCAGCACTTTGAGGCTGAGGCGGGCAGATCGCAAGGTCAGGAGATCAAAACCATCCTGGCTAACACGATGAAACCCTTACAAAAAATTAGTCGGGCATGGCGGAGGGCGCCTATAGTCCCAGCTACTCGGGAGGCTGAGGCAGGAGAATGGTGTGAACCCAGGAGGCGGAGTTTGCAGTGAGCCGAGATCCCGCCACTGCACTCCAGCCTGGGCGACAGACGGAGACTCCGTCTCAGGACAAAAAAAAAGAAAGAAAGGTCTCATCTTCATGCAACACAGGGTGATGTTAAGTCATCCATGACTCTGGATCAAAATCTAATTCAGAACAATCAGAATCATAATTTCAAGATATTTGTGAATACATACATGAATTTTAATATTGCTTTCATTTTTATGGGAATAAACATGCCTTTATAATATAGAAGAGCTCATTCAATAAGTATAAAATCAGAATATTATATTTATAATCATTTGATTGACAGGGATATTATCCCTTCTTTTAGATCCGTCTTAAACCTTTGATTCATTGACAGTCGATGTCCCCCAGTGAGATTCCTACAAAAACAGTATATTTATCAATTGATCAATTCTGACCTCCTTTTTTTTTTTTGAGATGGAGTCTCACTCTGTCGCCCAGGCGGCAGTTCAATGAGCCATCTCGGCTAACTGCAACCTCTGCCTCCCAGGTTCAAGTGATTCTCCTGCCTCAGCCTCCCGATAGCTGGGATTACAGGCACCCACCACCACACCCAGCTAATTTTTCTATTTTTAATAGAGACGGGGTTTCACTATGTTGGCCAAGCTGGTCTCTATCTCCTGACCTCGGGTAATCTTCCCACCTCGGCCTTTCAAGGTGCTGGGATTACAGATGTGAGCCACCACAGCCAGCTTGACCTCCTCTTAAATGTTACAAATGACAGTTCACTTGTCTGTCTTTCTCTGTGTTTCTCATTGTTCCTTATGCACCTTAATACTGCCAATTCTAACTGTACAGCCAGAACTATAGCCATCATTGAATAATTGTAGATAGAATGAATGAAAATCCTTTGGAAATACTGAGGGATTCGATTTGCCTCACTACACATAAAAAGTAAAAATGGACAAGTCTATTAAACCATCATTTAAAAGATACTGTGCATCAAGCAATGAAGGACATTCATACCTGAGAGATGTGAAACACTGACGTGAGCCCTACTATTTCCTCAGCTTGATGCTTTAGGAAAGTTTCCTGGCTGTGTAAGGTATGGCAAGGATCTTGGATGACTTTCTGAATTTGGAAGATGGAACTGAGAGTCTAGAAGATCAATGCTGTCCAATTGCATCAAGCTAGTCTCCACAGCCAGTATCAAGAATGGAAGACAATAACCATACCAGCTCTTATGAGAGAGGGTTGCTGTTCGCCATCATTATTCTATGAGATACGGGTTACAGAACTATGGGCACAGTTCAGAAAAACAGGAAAAAGCATAAGTCATTTGAAAGAACTTGGCCTTTGGCCAGGCGCGGTGGCTCACACCTGTAATCCCTACACTTTGGGAGGCCGAGGCGGGCAGATCACAAGGTCAGGAGATCGAGACCATCCTGGCCAACATGGTGAAACCCCATCTCTACTAAAAATACAAAAATTAGCTGGGCGTGGTGGGGCGTGCCTGTAATCCCAGTTACTTGGGAGGCTGAGGAAGGAGAATCACTTGAACCCCAGAGGCGGAGGTTGCAGTCAGTGAGCTGAGATTGTGCACTCCAGGCTGTACCCCAGTCTGGTGACAAAGCGAGACTCAGTCTCGAAGAAAAAAAAAAAAAAAAGGACTTGGCCTTCAACCCTTTCATCATACTCCTGTCTGAAAAACAGACAGAGGCCTTTATATCACCAGGCCGTCTAGGGCATGACAAGCCCAAGGATGAAGGGCAATCCATTATTGATGCAGGAAAAGATGTGTAAGTAGGCTGAACCACCCCACATGGACCCCACCTGGCATTTCTGATGAGTTTTTGGTTATGTGTGGCTGATATTTAAAATGACTATATTTAGTTATGTATGGCTGATATAACTCTTGTCAAAAAAGAGTAACATTTACGTTCTTTTATCAAGGTAAATGATGCCAGGCCTGAATTCAACAATAGAGTTGTCTCTAAAAGAAAGACAAGGGGCTTGCCTCTAAACAGTTTTGTTTAAAATGCTCTTGCTCTGTTTGTTGCTAACATCTCATAAATCTTGTACAAATGTCTCTCATTCCCCCAGAATAATTTAAAGCCCATTATATTGAGAATTTCATTACTTGAGTAGCAGACTATATAATTAATATATTTAAATAGAGCTTTCTATTTATAAGAGCAGAACACAATTATCAACAAAAGAAGGAGAAACCAGTAAGGTGTATCTCCTCTATTTATTTCCCCCAGAAAAACTCCAGTTTCATTTAAATTGGGGAATCATCTTCCTTTGCCTTTCACTACACAAATGCCGCAGTCCATGTAGTTAGCATGGAATATAAAGTTGTTCTTTATACTAAGTTATATCAAGGTAAATGGTGGCAGGCCTGAATTCAACAATAGAGTGAAAATCTCTTAAGATCCTGTCTTGAAATTATCTGTATACAGTAGTAAGAGTCAGTGTCTCTAACTGCAGCATTGCCTGGTAAAACACATGCCCGTCTATTAATTTGGTGTGAAAGTACTCATCAAGTATCTGTACTATCTGGGCATGGTGGCACGCACCTGTAGTCCCAAATACTCAGGAGACTGAGGCAGGAGGATAGCTTGAGCTTAAGAGTTCAAAGCTGCAGTGAGCTATCATCAACACACTGCACTCCAGCCTGAGCAATACAGCGAGTCTTGTCTCTAATTTTTTTACAATGCTGTTGTTCTGTGTGTTGCTAAAATCTCATAAATCTTGTACAAATGTCCTTCATTCCCCCAGAAAGAATTCAAAAAATATATTGAGGATTTCATTACTTGAATAGCAGACATACGCTGCAGAGTATCAGAGACCCACTTTGAAGGAAAACTTCTTTCACAAGAGAATTTGTTGCCCTCAACACTGTCGTGCTGGCGTTGGGACACTCAACCTTGCAAGCCCTCCATAAAACCTAGTCTTCTGGTTGGAGTTCTTAATTGTTTCTGCCTTCGTGCTTTTGTGCCTCCTGGTAGTTTCAGGGGAGAAATCCCATCATCACAAGCCAAGACACCCAGCCATCTAATCACACACAAACTTTATTAGAGTCACCCCAAAGTTTCAGGCTAAAATAATGGACGTCAGTAGAACCACTAAATAATAGAAAATGTGGGTAAATTATTGACTAAGTGAACAAAAATGATCATCTATAAGGGTCATAAACATGAAACCTTTTAAAATATTATGCTAGTAGATAAAAGAAAATAAATAAAATATTTCAATTCCTTAATACCAGACCATATTACAAAAATATGCACTGGCTGGAGATGTATGTACACATTGTCTGAGTGGCTTTTGTTTTGTTTTGTTTTACTAAAAACTATTTTAATGTTCACTCAATGAAAAGTAAGAAAGAACACATGTCTATATAACAGGTCATCTGTACCAGGAGGTATAATATTATGGAGACATTTACAAAAATGAGGTACAAGAAATCAAGTACTACAGTCAATGCCTACATCCAATAACTACAGCTTTTGGGTAAGAAGAAAACCAAATGACGTGATGATATTCACACTTGCAAAGTGTCTGTTCTGCACATTCAGAAGGAGTTTCTAGAAAACACTAACAGAGAATGTGCACCATCTGTCTTTTCTAATAAAAGTGATCTTCTCTTTCAACTTAGGAAAAAGTGATGCTTGAAAAGATGAAAATTGAAAAAGATTTTTTGAAACATTATTATGAATGCATTTTTAAATACAGATATGAAAGGTATTAATATACAATATAAACATACAAATTCAGTTGCAGATAATGCTTTTGCATGCCCCCCTAACTTATACATAAGTGTTGAAGATATGTGCATGCTAAAACAAATAGCAAGAAGAAATATTTCAAGGCAAGGTCTGAGCGGGCATGTGTTTGGGGTCAGCAAGCCAGATGATTGTTGAACAAACTTGATCTTTATGCAAAATAACTGAATTGCCCAATCGACCTCAGAGAGAAGGCAGGGGGCAACTGGACTTGCTCACGCAGACCCCACAACAAGCTCTCAGCTCAGCTGCACAGGCTGTGGCCCCATCCTTGGCAGATGTGGTCCAGAGAAGGAGCAGGACCAACCATCAGAGCGGCTGTGCTTCCGAGGGAGACACGCAGGGGTGTCTGTGTATGTTCCTTCCCTGCTGGCTGCTGCTCCCAAAGTAGAAAGTTCCCAAGGCTCCAGAAGGCACGGAAGGGATATAAGGAGGCGAGAGATTGAATGAAACTCAGCGAGAAGTACTAAAAAAAACAAAGTTGGAGGTGGCATGGGAGGATTGCCTAAGATTCACAAGGGTGTTAGAGACATAAGCAACAGTAGTAGTGTTGTAAAACTCTAAAATATCCTCATTTGAGATACAGCTGGGAATATCAGTGTAGGTACGAGGCATGGAGGTTTTACTCTTCTTTTTCTTTTTCTTTTTCTTTTTTTTTTTTTTTTTTTTTTTTTTTTTTTTTTTTTTTTTTTTTTTTGAGACGGAGTCTCGCTCTGTCGCCCAGGCTGGAGTGCAGCGGCGCGATCTCGGCTCACTGCAAGCTCCGCCTCCTGGGTTCACGCCATTCTCCTGCCTCAGCCTCCCGAGTAGCTGGGACTACAGGCGCCCACAACCGCGCCCGGCTAATTTTTTTTTGTATTTTTAGTAGAGACGGGGTTTCACCGTGGTCTCGATCTCCTGACCTTGTGATCCGCCCGCCTCGGCCTCCCAAAGTGCTGGGATTACAGGCGTGAGCCACCGCGCCCGGCCTCTTCTTTTTCTTTATGACACCATAACACAGTGTTTAAGAAAATGGGCTTTGAGGGAAAAATTCTTCTGTTAAATGAACTTTCTTAATAACAAGACAGTGTGGTATGTGCGCAGAGACAGAAAAATAAATCAGTGAAAAAAAAAAGAGAGTTAAAACACACACACACACACACACACACACACACACACACACACATCTAAGCAATTTATAAAAGGGAAAATTGGGAAAAGACTAGTTATCAACACTGTTCCAGGAAACGGAATATCAGTAAGGGGGAAATAAAATCTGACCTTTGAGCTCACGTTACACAAAAAGCAACTCCAGGTGGATCAAAAACCTCAAATACAAAAACAATTTCCAGTAGTTGGACCCTAATTTAGGAAAATAACTTTATTACCATGATATGTATTTTAATTTAATTTATTTATTTTTTATTTATTTATTTACTTTTTGAGATGAAGTCTAGCTGAAGTGCAGTGGCACAATCTCAGCTAGCTGCAACCTCTGCCTCCCGTGTTCAAGTGATTCTCTTGTAGCCTCCCGAGTAGCTGGGATTACAGGCATGCGCCATCATGCTTGGCTAATTTTGGTATTTTTAGTAGAGACGGGGTTTCACCACATTGGTCAGGCTAGTTTTGAACTCCTGACCTAAGTGATATGCTCGCCTCTGCCCCCCAAGTGCTGGGATTACTGGTGTTAGCCACTGCGCCCGGCCTAGAGCACTATTTTTTTTTCCCCTTTTCCTTTTCTTTTTTTCTTTTTTTTTTTTTTGAGATGGAGTCTCGCTCCGCCTCCCGGATTCACGCCATTCTCCTGCCTCAACCTCCCCAGTAGCTGGGACTACAGTCGCCCGCCACCACGCCCAGCTAATTTTTTTGTATTTTTAGTAGAGACGAGGTTTCACCGTGTTAGCCAGGATGGTCTCGATCTCCTGACCTTGTGATCTGCCTGTCTTGGCCTCCCAAAGTGCTGGAATTACAGGCGCGAGCCACTGCACTCGGCCAATATTTCTTAAAGTAAGACGTAGAAAGTATGTTTCACATAAGGAAAAAGGTATGCTACTATTGTTGATGTCAGCAATGACTCTAGAGATAGGCAGAATAAAGCCTAAGTTTCTTTCATTCCTTTCTTGTGGACCTTTAGGCTCAACTTCAGAACTGAAACATGAGTGTGATAATAATCCCTCCATCTTGGCATGCTGTGAGGAATACTAATAATAGTCAAAGCCTGTGATGAATAGAAGGTATATACTAACTACTAAATTAGTAGTTGATAATACTGACAGCTTTTTCTAAGTAACTGCAACATGTATTATTTGTACCAATTGAATGATGTATCATTACTTTATATATCACACTGGAATAATAAAACTACTTACCAATTATGCCACAGATAATTCTTATCACTTAAAATTTTCTCTTATAATTGTTGGAAAAAACTATTTTCAATCTATATAAATGTAGACATTTGTCTTATGTAAATCGTGTGATTACATGACATGGAAACTATAAGCAAAATACATTAACAAAAGGAATTCTAAAATATCTCCCATGAAGAGATAACGTCTTCTGAAACAGTTTTTAATTCACCCTCTCCATGATTTGTCCCATACAAACATCATTTGTCCTTATCAGAAGCTGTGATGATGCCACTTTTGTTGTGAGGGTCATGTGTCAGTCTCCAGGAGATTCTCTTTCCAAAATATTTGCAGCCCCTCTGCAAGTTTTGATGTTGATGATCTCACTGGAATGTGTCATGGAAGGTTTTTAGACCAAGTTCATGCAAGTTCACATTATGACTGCCTCCTCACAGCGGTGTTTTCATCATCGTTTTTGAGATGCAACCCTATTTGAGAAATGTGAGACGTGTAATCTGGCTTCAGTGAAATACACTATTTTTTCCTCTGTGACTCCTTCCTCCTCACTGTAAAATCATGGGGTTTCTCTGCTGTATTTTGGTCTATTATTGAGAAAACATTCTTTTTTTTCTTTTTTTCTTTTTTTTTGAGATGGAGTCTTGCTCTTTTGCCAGGCTGAAGTGCAGTGGCATGATCTCAGCTCACTGCAACCTCTGCCTCTTAGGTTCAATCGATTCCCCTGCCTCAGCCTCCCAAGTAGCTGTGAGTACAGGCGCCCACCACCACATCCAGCTAATTTTTTGTATTTTAGTAGAGACGGGGTTTCACCATGTTGGCCAGGATGGTCTCCATCTTCTGACCTCCTGATCCACCCACCTCAGACTCACAAAGTGCTGGGATTACAGGCATATGCCACCGCACCCGGCCGAGGAAACATTCTTAAATATAGTTTAATATATATTGACCAACTCCGTTTGTCTTCTACTGAGGGATTGGAGATTTTAGTTATTAGTAGGTTACTGGAATTCTTAAGTACTATAGTAAATTATTATAACTTTATATTGCCCAGGCATCCATTTTGAATAGAGATTTAACTTACTCATTCAAAAAGCAGGGTTTAATCACCTAAGGCACAGTTGCTAGGTTTTCACCTTCTCCCTGTTCCTTGGTGGAACATGGAGATATCTACCTTTTGCAACCATCCTGTGACTACCCTGCGGGACAGCTAGGTATAACACTTGTCTCACTTGGCTGACCCCTCACAACCCACATTCACTATGCAGTTAAGCCTCAGTGACCCCTTCTCAGTCACAGTGTGCCCCCCCACCCCCCCAGAGCTCCTACCTGCTTGCTCTAAACCTACCACTTAGAACTCCCCAATGGAAGCCTGTAAGAGTCATGCTCTGAACTCCAGTAGACGCTTTGGCCTTCCGGTCACTCGGTTTTTCTCTCTTGCTCACCTCCAGCAGGCTGCCTGTAATTGTCCCAGATGAATTTTCCCTTCCAGCTGCCCCAGAAGGGAATGCTGCCCTGTTCCCTCTATCTGGAAGTAATAAACGATTCCTGTACTTTCATGTGTTCTATTGAGTGACTTCCTGTGTGTCTCACTTAACCTAACAACCAAACCTAAACCTAACTTCTTTTTCACTCAGCGTTCTCTTAGAAAATGCCTATCATGGCTGGGCGTGGTGGCTCACACCTGTAATCCTAGCACTTTGGCAGGCCGAGGCAGGTGAGTAACTTGAGGTCAGGAGTTCGAGACCAGCCTGGCCAACATGGTGAAACCCCATCTCTACTAAAAAAATACAAAAATCAGCAGGGCATGGTGGTGCACACCTGTAGTCCCAGCTACTTGGAGGCTAAGCCAGGGGAATTGCTTCAACCCGGGAGGTGGAAGTTGCAGTGAGCCGAGATCACACCACTGCATTCCAGCCTAAGCTTCACAGTGAGACTCCATCTCAAAAAATAAATAAATAAATAAATAAAGAGAATGCCTATCATGGTAGCAATAGACGAGATGTGGGTCAGACAAAAACCACTAGGGCATCTGAGAGCATAAAGAAGTTTCCTGTGAGGGCTGGGCGCGGTGGCTCACACCTGTAATCCCAGCACTGCGGGAGCCTGAGGCAGGCAGATCACCTGAGATCAGAAGTTTGAGACCAGCCTGACCAATATGGAGAAACTCCGTCTTTACTAAAAATACAAAATTAGCTGGGCATGGTGGTGCATGCCTGTAATACCAGCTACTCAGCAGGCTGAGGCAGGAGAACCCCTTGAACCAGGAGGTGGTGGTGAGCCAAGATCGCGCCACTGTACTGCAGCCTGGGCAACAAGAGTGAAACTCCATCTCAAAAAAAAAAAAAAAAAAAAATCAGGTTGAAATTTCATCCCCAGTACGGTCATGTTGTTGGGTAGTGGAGCCTAATTAGAGCTGTTTGGTTCCCAGGGGCAGATCCCTCATAGATTAATTCTCTCCCAAGGGATGAGTTCGGGGCAGATCCCTCATAGATTAATTCTCTCCCGAGGGGTGAGTTCTCACCTTACTAGCTCTCTCAAGATAAGGCTGTGAAAAGAGCCTGGCATCTCCCCCAGTTCCTGCTTCCTCTCTCATCCTGAAATCTCTGCACATACCAGGTCCCTTTCGCCTTCCACCAAGATTTAAAGCAGCCTGAGGCCCTCATCAGACACAGACACTCAATCTGGAGCCTTTTCAGTCATCAGAATTGTGAGCCAAATAAACCTTCAACAAATAAATTACCCAGTCTCAGGCATTCTGTTATAGCAACATGAAACAGACTAGTACACCATTTGTTTGTCAAATCACGTGGATAGTGATCATACAAGTTACTTTAAACTCAGTCACTGCGTAAGTAGGTATAGCATGGCTTTTCACTCTGTTCATTTGCTATTCTAACCAAATATACTTTTGAGTGCTTGGAAATTGGAATGGACTTTGTTGTTCTCTGATGAATATATTGAAGAAAAAGAAACCCATAGAATTAATGATTTAGGAGGCTGACTTTTTACCTAGACTTTTAGGTTCCAGGAAGATTCAATTATGTTAACATAAATTCCTGATCTGAAATATATAAGCCATGCCTCCAGTTGCTTCTATGCTCTTTTCAAACTTGAGTGTAGACACAAGGCAGTGGGTTCTTGCCTCATGGTGTGCTATCACTTTTGGTTCTTCGCTATGGTATCTTTCTGAGAATTCTGGTGGGCAGGCCAACTTCTGGGGAATTTGGTCACAGAGGGTTTAGTAGGTTGTGGAAAATCATATCCTCCATATGCTGTCAGAGTTTAGGGACTTTGCTCAGCACTGTGTCCTCTTCGCCTGGGGTATCATGTTAGCATGGTTTTGTGTCTATCACCTGTTCTGTCTTCACTCTGAGTACTCAGAGCTCACTGAACCTCATTTACCACTTACAGACAGGTCACTCCTTGTTCATATCTATTTCTTTCTCCTTTATGGCCTTCCAAATCTATCTTTTTCTGAAGAATTTGGTGAAGGATGATATTCCATGTATACATCATAATAAATTTTAATGTATGCATTAGAAGGAAGAAAAAAAGGGGGATTTGACAAGTCACTTAGTTTAAATACTATGATTAAAGTGGTATGAATTTAATAACCCTCCATGTGTAAGGTTTAAATTTTAAATGAGCCTATCACTTCTCAAGGAGTAAGATACGAGCTTGTAGGGGTGGAAATGTTTCTTGTGCAAATGCCTAAAATAACAGCACCTAAACAATGGTTATCCTGATATCGGAAGTAAAAAATGTGGTCCAGGTCAGCTGTAGCTCCCACTCCAAGTCTCCAGCCTGCTCGTTTCATCAATACAGTTATGAACGTGATATGGAGAATATACTCCATGATTACAGATCATGAAAGCAAAAGTCTTGACTTTGCAGATATTCATAGATCGCAGCATGCAGTCCTCTGACTTTGCAGGCTTCGTAGGCACGTTTCCCAGCAACAACCCAGTGCTCTCCCGCAGAGTGCTGGAGCTGTGCAGGGAGTGGGTGGACAGCCCTCCTTGCTGTGGGATTCTTTGTTCAGCCAGCACAAAAGCAGAGTCACCATTCAGCCTATGTCCATCTTTTAGACTGGTACATGGATCGTTGCATGAAGTCCTTCTATTCTGTGGCTTTGAGGCTTGACCATGTATAATCTCACAGAATACAAAATACCATAAACTCATGACAGAATCTGTAGAATAAAAAACCTGAATTGTAACAGGGTTTTCTCAAAGCTTTTACACAGCTTTATTTTGAAAACTTTATGAAAGAAATCCTCTACCAAGAAAACGCTATGCAGAATGGAGAAATTTGATTTATGCTATCACTTAAATTTCTCTATCTTGACTTTTCATATCCAGCAGTCACGTCTTAGGCTTGAGTGGGAGTCTGCAGATAGACTGCCAGAGGGTGTGTGAAAATGGGAGTTTCTGAGACATGGAAGGCAAATGCACCTATCTTTGAAGAAATGGTTACTGACCCTCAAACTAGTGACAGGGTAATGAGGAGTATAAAGGGAAAGAAGAAAGCAAAAGACAGTCCCCAGTGGAATGGTAGATAGATAAGGGAAGGTGATTTGTTGTTCTCTCTCAACATGTCCATTCATCTTCTGAACCCCAGGTTTCTTATGTATATATTCGGTTTGATTTTGCTTATTTTGGTGCCAAGTTAATACCTTTTAAAAACAATATTATTTTGAAATAATTTTAGAAATAGAGAATGTTGCACGGATAGTATAGAAAGTTGCATATATCCTTTAGCTTACTGTAATGTTAACATTTTATATAACCATAGTAAATTTATGAAAACTGAGGACATGACAATGGTACAAAACCATTAACTGAACTCCTGAATTTCTGTCTACTTTACAAGGTTTTAATATAGTCAACTCTCTGTTCAAGGACCCAATCTAGGCTGTCACGTTACATTCAGTTGTCAGGTATATTATTTATTTCTACATAAAAATAACCATGCAGCCGATTGCGGTGGCTCACGCCTGTAATCCCAGCACTTTGGGAGGCCAAGGCAGGTGGATCACGAGGTCAGGAGGTCCAGACCATCCTGGCTAACACGGTGAAACCCCATCTCTACTAAAAATACAAAAAATTAGCCAGGCGTGGTGGTGGGTGCCTGTGGTCCCAGCTACTCGGCAGGCCAAGGCAGGAGAATGGCATGAACCCAGGAGGCGGAGCTTGCAGTGAGCCAAGATCATGCCACTGCACTCCAACCTGGGCGACAGAGCAAGACTCCTTTAAAAAAAAAACAAAAAAAACCATGCAACTTAGTGGCTCAAAACCACACACATACTACTGACAGTTTCTCCAGGTCAGGACCCGGATGTAGATAATGCCCAAGACTGAGGTCTCAACCAAAGGCTCAGTTGGGTAAAGATCCACTTCCAATCTCACGTAATCATTAGAATTTAATTTCATGCCAAAGTCAAGATGACTTCACTTGTGAGTTGTTTCAGATGTTTAAAGAATTAATCTTCATACTTCTCAAATTCTTACCAAAAACAAACAAAACAACAACAACAACAAAAAATAACCAGAACAGAATAAATTACTCTCCAATTCATTCTATAAGGCCAGTTTATCTTCATACCAAAACTAGAAAAAGATAAGAGAATAAAATTACAGCCTGATATTCCTTATGACTATGACTATTTTTGCTTTATGGCAAAAATATTCAAGGAAATATTAGCAAAAACTAATTCCTGCAATATATAAATATAATTATACACCACAATCAAGGAAATATAATACAGAAATGTAAGTTTTGTTAAATACTGAAGGACTAGGTGGAGAAGGAAACACTAAACTGGCAACCCCAAAAGTCTCATAGGGCTTCATATATTTTTCTTGAAAGACTCACAATTTTCCCAACATTAGACACATAACAAGGATGTCGACTCTTCCCACTTCTATTCAACCATGTTTCTTCAATATTGTATTGTAGACTGCACGCAGGACAATTAGGCCAGAAAAATAAACATGAGGCAACCCGATTGGAAATAAAATCAAATACCTCTATTTGCAAATGAAATAATCTTCTATATAGAAAATCCTAAGGAATCCATTAAAATGTGGCTAAAACTAAGTAAGTTCAGCAAAGTTGCAGTATACAAGGTGAATATTAAACATTCAGTGTCATTTGTGTACATTAATCCAATTAACATAAAAATGAAATTAGGAAAACAATTCATTTAAACAAGCATCAAGAAGAAAAAATACTTCTGATTAAGTGTATGATACATACACTGAAAACTACATATTGAGTTAAATTAAGCAACTAAATAAATTGAAAGATACTGCATATCCATTAATGAGATGGCTTAATATTTTTAAGACAGCAATACTTTCCAATAGGATATACAGATTCAATGCAATCCTTATAAAAAGTCCAGCTGCCTTTTTGTGCAATAATAAGCTGATGTGAAAATCTATATGGAAATGCAAGACATCTGTAATAGCTAAAACAATCTAAAAACAACGACAAAATTGGAGTACTCTACTCCTAATTTTAAAACTTACTACAATTAAACAGTAATCAATACATAGTAATACTGGTGTAAGGGTAGACACTTACATCAATGAAATAGAATCAAGCATACAAAAATTAACCCTTACATTTCTGATCAACTGATTTTACAATATTACCAAGAAAATTCAACAGGGAAAAAGTTTGTTTCAACAAATGTGGGACAAGTAGATACCCATATGAAAGTTAGACTCCTCCCTAATATTGCATACATGTTCGATTGAAAATGGATCATAGATCAAAATGTAGGCGCTAAAACCACAAAACTCATGAAAGATAAAGTGTGAGTCAATCTTGATGGTCTTAGGTTACACAAGAGTTTCTATGACATGACACCAAAAATACAAGTGACAGAAGAAATAGATGGCTATATTGAACTTAACAGAATATTTTTAAATTATTATTCAAAATACACCATTAACAAGTGAAAATACAACTCAAAAATTGAATAAAAAATTTGCAAGCCATATAGCTGATAAAGGTGTTTCAGAATATATAAAACATGCTTACAACTCAAAAAATTCAAAAATAAAAAGGCAAAATCTCAAATAAAAATAGGTAAATTATTTAGATAGACATTTCTCCAAATAATCTACACCAGTGTCCAATAAGCACATGAAAATATGTTCAACACTTTGAGTCTTTAGGGAAATGCAAATCTAAACAACCGTGAGATGTACTGCACAAATCTGAAAGGCCAATTCCTAAGTAAAAGAGAGTCAAGTTTGAAAAGACTACATACTTTGTCATTCCATTTATATGACACTCTTGAAAAAGTGAAACTACAGAGACAATAAACAGATTAGTTGTTACAAGGGGCTTGGGAGTGAAGAAGGTCAAGTAGGTGAGGTACAGTGGGTTTCTACAGGGCAATGAAATTCTCTATGATACTCTAATGGTGGACATATAATACTGTTTATAAAATCCAGCAGAGAGTTTTTTTGAGATGAGTCTCACTCTGTCACCCAGGCTGGAGTGCGGCGGCGCAATCTCAGCTCACTGCAACCTCTGCCTCCTGGGTTCAAGTGATTCTCCTGCCTCAGCCTCCTGAGTAGCTGGGATTACAGGTGTGCGCCACCATGCCCGGCCCGGCTAATTTTTGTACTTTTAGTAGAGACGGGTTTCACTCCGTTGGCCAGGATGGTTTCAAACTCCTGACCTCAGGTGATCCACCCACCTCGGCCTCCCAAAGTGCTGGGATTACAGGCCTGAGCCACGGCACCCGGCCAGAAATTTGTAACACGAAGAATGAACCTAAATGTATGCAAATTAAAAACAAAATATGTGCTAACTTGGGGGAATCCCAGGGAGGGACACAGACAAAGAAAAATAAATGTATTAACATATATGAAATAACCTCACTGAAGAAAATGGAGGAAGTCGGGGCTCACTGAAGATATTTAGGAAATGAGTGGAGATTTAAAGTCTAAAGGACAAAGAAGATGTATGTACATGCTATGTTTATTTGTAAAGTTGTTCCCCCTGGGGGTATGAATTACCAATTCTAAAACCAATATCTACCTACAGTATTTAGGGATGGAAGGATTAAGTTAACAGAGCTGTCTCACTGTTACAGCGGAGGTTACATACAAGTAGTGGGAATGGGGTAGATTGATTTATGTGGTGCTGGATCAGATCCTGTGGTCCTGGAGACATGAGTAGCAATTCATGTTTAATTTAATATAAATACATATGGACACATGTTGAAATATTTATAGATATGTGTATGAGTGTAAATTAGCATATACATATACATTCTTTGCTCTGTTAGCTAACGAAGCCTTGAATCCACAGGCACCCAAAAAGCAATGAGTACATATGGTAACCAGGTCTTAGTTTCTAACACCACTCTCCAGTAAAAGAAACTGAGGCTCCTTGAAGAAACAGTAGCTACTCATCTTGGGCATGAAATCAACAAAATTAACCAGATAACTACGTATACTTACACAACTTATAGTACCAGAAAGTAAGAAAATGCTAAACAACACAGCAACCAACGGACCAATCAAACAAAATTACACTGAAGTGATCTGGGAATTTCAAAATGGTACAGGAGCCAAATGAAAGGCCCTGCAATGGCCTAAGTAGAGTGAAAGATAAATATCCATGATCCCATACTGATCTAAATAAATAAGTGAATAAATATAAAATAAACATAGGAGAACAAATTGTCCATGGTGAAGAATTCCAAATAATATTTGTATTTATTTTTTCTGCACATAAGAAGGTAGATCATAACTCACCACTTCTTTTTTTTTTTTTTTTTTTTTTTTAGACAGAGTCTTGCTCTGTCACCCAGGCTGGAGTGTAGCGTCGCCATCTCGACTCACTGCAAGCTCCGCCTCCCAGGTTCAGGCCGTTCTCCTGCCTCAGCCTCCCGAGTAGCTGGGACTACAGGCACCGCCACCACACCAGGCTAATTTTTTGTATTTTTAGTAGAAACGGGGTTTCACCGTGTTAGCCAGGATGGTCTCTATCTTCTGACCTCGTGATCCTCCCACCTCGGCCTCCCAAAGTGCTGGGATAACAGGCGTGAGTTACCAAGCCCGGCCACAACTCTTCACTTCTTAAGCTTGTGCTACATAGAGTACCTTCCATTCAAAAAAGAGAATGGGAAAAATAATTTTACAGAGAAGGAATCTGATAAAACTACTTCATCCAGCTGATTAAATTAACATGAACAGTGATAAGACATGTCGATAGTGTAAGTTCTCTTGGTATACTGTAATGACAGCGGCCCTTCTTCTTCATGATATTCCTTCCCTAACCATGCAAATCCAGTGTAAACGTTGAGAAAAATGCCAGATACATCCCAAATGAGGGATACCAAAACAAGAAATGTCTGAGGACCTGTCACAGAAAAAAGTGAAAAAGGTAGCCTAAGGAGAAATGCTATCTAGTATCTAATGTAATGTAGCTTCCTGAATGGGTTCCTGGGCTGGGCATGGTGGCTCACGCCTGTAATCCCAACACTCTGGGAGGCCGAGGTGGGCAGATCACGAGGTCAGGAGATCGAGACCATCCTGGCTAACACGGTGAAACCCCATCTCTAGTCAAAAAAAAAAACTGAAATTAGCCTGGTGTGGTGGCGGGTGCCTGTAGTCTCAGCTACTCGGGAGACTGAGGCAGGAGAATGGCCTGAACCTGGGAGGCGGAGCTCGCAGTGAGCTGAGATCACGCCACTGCACTCCAGCCTGGGCGACAGAGCGAGACTCCATCTCAAAAAAAAAAAAAAAAGAATGGGATCCTGGAATACAAAATGGGCATTAAGTGAAAACTAAAATCATTCAATTAATGTGTGGATGTTAGTGAATGTTAACGTATTTTTATCGCTTCAATAATTGTGACAAATATTCCACAGTAATGTAAGAAATCAATAATAATGGAAACTGGAAAATATTAGTGCTTTGTACTGTCTTCATAACTATTCTGAAACTAAAACTCTTCTAAAATAAAAACGAAGTTATGTGTTTTTTAAGTCACTGCTGAGCTTGCTATGGAGGACATTATCAATATTCATGATGCCTGCTGAGTGCATCTCCCCAATTCCAGCCGCTTTCTTACTCACTACAGCTAATTATTATTTTAAATTCTCTATTCTCATGCCCTAATTCTTCTTGATTATTTTTCTAAATTTTTATTTCTAAATAATTAACTGATTATTGCCTTCAAACTTACATAAATGTGTCTAAATTAATCCATATTCCCAATTTAATTTTGAGAAACCATCAAACAAATCCATATTGCAGGACATTTTACAAGACAAAAACAGAGACAAAAAACCTGACCAATGCGGTTTTGTTGTTGTTGTTGTTGTTGTTGTTGTGTTTTTGAGACAGAGTCTCGCTCTGTCGCCCAGGCTGGAGTGCAGTGGCATGATTTCAGTTCACTGCAAGCTCCGCCTCCCAGGTTCACGCCACTCTCCTGCCTCAGCCTCCTGAGTAGCTGGGACTACAGGCGCCTGCCACCACGCCCAGCTAATTTTTTTGTATTTTTAGTAGAGACGGGGTTTCACCGTGTTAGCCAGGATGGTCTTGATCACCTGACCTTGTGATCCGCTCACCTCAGCCTCCCAAAGTGCTGGGATTACAGGCGTGAGCCACCGCGCCCAGCCAATCAATGCTTTTAAAAAGGGTAAAGTGAAAAAAATTTAAGTGAAGAACTGAGAAACCATTGCAGCCTGGCAAAGACCTGATGTGGCAGACAGAACCTAACATGTTGCCCAATGATGCCCACCTCTTGGTGTATACAACCTTGTATTCTAATCCCCTCCCAGTGAGTGTGGTCAAGAACTGTGACTTGCTTGTAAACAACAGAATATCAAAAGAGTATAGGATATGACTTGGGTGATGATTTTACATAAGTTTGTGATTTCTTTCTTCCTAGCAGACTCTTTCTCTTTGTGGCTTTGTAGGAGCATTCCGCTATGTGGGAGAAACCCACAGGAGAAGGACTGAATGCAGCCTTAGGCCAACAGCCAGCAAGGAGCTGAGGCCCTTGGTCTAGTAGCCTGCCCCAGAAGTTTCAATATACATTTACAAATAACACTACATCATTTCACAAGTATTGTGAGTATCTTATAATAAGACAACAATCCTAAATCCTCTGTCCTGTACATCGTATCATTACTCATTCATGTCACCTGTATTGAAGCATATATAAAAACATACATAAAAAAGTCAGTTATTGCTATTGTTTTCAACCAGTTCTTATCTGTTGAATCAATTAACACAAGAAAAAATAAAAGCTTTTATTATCTAGAGAAGTTACTTTAGAAAGTTTATTGCTGATATGCTAGTAAAGGATAAGAATGGAATATAAAACGTTCAGTTGAAATCACACAATGCAGAAAGAGTAGAATACAAAAATATAAACAAAGAACAAGAACAGCAAACAAAACAGTAAGAAATATGGTTGGTATTAATGCAATTGTATCAGTAATCACTATGAACGTCTCTGGTCTAAGTGTACCAGTATTAAAAGACACAGATAGCAAATCAAAAAACTATGTGTTGTTGTCTACAAGACACCCACTTTTAATTTTAAAAAGATACTTATAAATTAAATTAAAAGATATAATAAGATATATATCTTATTAAAAAATAAATATATTACATATGTTAAAAAAAGAAAAAATCTAAAACAATAATCTAAGTTTCCACCTTAGGATCCTAGAAAAGAATAACAAATTAAATACAAAGTAAGCAGAAGAAAAGATATGAGATTGCAAAGACAGTAAAAGCCAAGTAAGAGATACACCAACTTAATTTTTCAAATGAATATTAATTACTTAACAATTTCCAGAACACAGAAGTATCCAAATTTAAGAAGGAAAACACAGCCCCAAATAGAATCTTTGTTTAAGGCATGCGGAGGTGATTCCCTCCTGAAATAAGTAGACCGTAATCTTCAGAAATGACCAACCAAAAGCGTATTAAAGTAGCTAATCTCATTTTTTACTCAGCTGGGAAATACTTTATGAGTAATCCACCAATAAGAAATGTAAGCAACCACTGCTACATACATGATCAAAACGAGCACAGGTGACAAGACATCAAAATACTTATTACGCTCTGAGACACAGGAGAAAATCATGAGGTTTTTATGAGACTATCAAAGAACAAGTTAGAGGAAACGCAGACACAGGTGAACCTGTGCAAAAAATCGTGCTGTGAAGGTTCGCCCGCCGCCGCACCTGGCTCATCTCCTACAAGCCTCACCTGCGTCCTGGCGCCAGGCGCTGTACTCTGCGCAGCTGCGCACCCGTTTCATCCACAGCTTCCGGTGAGGCTGCGCTCAACTTCTGATGGATGGACGGCAGGGGGCGCAATGAGAACGCCGCTCTGAAGTTCTGGGGGGATCCTACCGACACCTGCGAAGTGCCCAAGGGACGGAGGCCAGTGCTGGAGGTGTGGTGCCGGTTCTAAACGATGAAGAAACGGCAACAAGAGCATCTAAGCACCCGAGCTTCCCTGTCCAGGGGCCTTGGGTCCTCTCTCTCCACCCTCATTCCTCTCTAGACCCAACCCCTCCTGGTAATGCTCAGGTACCATCCTGACTGATTCTGTCTTCCTCCAGGCTGACCTCGAAGACTGAGTCACTATTTTGAGAAACCAGAACAAGATATTCAAATCCCTCCCCACAGAATGCAACCCTCAGGGAGCAGCCCTCCTTTCCCTGCCCAGTCCCTCCATGGTCAGCCCTTCCTGCTCCTACCTCCTCACGTATTACTCATCCCAGCGGTCCTTCCAATCCACTGCCCTCTTCTCCTGCCCTGGTCTGTACCACGGACACATTGTTTCCTCTTCTCTTTCCCTCCCCTGTTGGCTGGACTCACTGCTCCTCACTCTCCAGAATCTCCTCCAATGCTCCTCCTCCTGGAGACCTCCCTTGTCAATCCCAGTCCAGGTCTGATGCCTGTCCCCTAAGTTAGCAAGGGCAGCTCTTCCACTTAGAGTTTGGTGTCTGTAAGTTTCCTGAATCCTCGCTGGACTTAAACATCAGATAATGTTAAAACTTCTTCTATTCTCCTCCCCTGTAAGCCCCACACATGTAGCGGACAAAGAGCAACACCGAAGATTCTTCTTCATATTTAACTTCACACATGAAGTAATAAATCTCTCCAAATCGTTACCTGTATTCTTGTCTACTTCCCAATAAACTCCAAGTGTCTCAATATGAAGAGGGTTTGCACTGGATGATAAGCATGTTTCTGTTTTGTTTTGTTTTGATTTTGCTCCCTTCTGTTCTCAGGGCAGAGTGGGAGCCCTGACTCCCCGTCAGCCTCTTCTCCAGTCTCTCCATACTCAATCCACTGCAGAGCCACTCTCACGGGCTAGGCTTCTTCTACCTCATCTGCTTCTCTTCTGTCCTTCAGGACAGTGTTACCCTCTTAGAGCATTTAAAATCTTCCTCTCTGGATTCCTATCTATTAATATAGGTCCCTTCATAAATATTTCCAAATCCTTATTATTTATCCTATTTCACTAATTTTATTATGCATGGTCTTGAATTTTTACCACATTTGCTGTTTGGCTAAGTGCGAGTCAGGACATGGTTTTCATTATCTGCACTTGGATGAACTTTTTCTGGAATTTTCTTCTGTCTCCTTCTGGTAGGGCCACCTGCATCAACACTGGCAGAACAGAGGGTGAGGTGTGAATCGCACAAACAATGGTGCAGCCTCCTTTATTAAAAATGATTTCCTTGTCCTCAGTCTTCATTCCACAAAAGGAGACATTAAGATATCCATTATTTATTTTATTTCAATTCTGGCACTTTTTATTTTTCCATGTTCTGGCTTTTTTTGATTTTCTTCCAACTTTTATTTTAGATTCACAGTGTCCATGTGCAGATTCGTTATATGAGTAAGCTGTGTGTCACTGGGACTTGATATGCAAAGGATTTTGTCACCCGGTTAGTGCACATTGTACCCAATAGGTAGCATTTTCAGTGCTCACCGTCCACCCTCAAGCAAACCCTAGGGTCTGTTGTTCCCCTCTTTGTGTTCATGTGTACTCAGTATTTATCTCCCACTCATAAGTTAGAACATGTAGTATTTGGCTTTGTTTTCTTGTGTTAACTCACTTAGGATAATGCCCTCCAGGTGCATCCATATTGCTGCAAATGACACGATTTCTTTTTCTTTTTTTTTTTTTTTTTGAGGCGGAGTCTCGCTCTGTCGGTTAGGCTGGAGTGCAGTGGCGCAAATTCGGCTCACTGCAAGCTCTGCCTCCTGGGTTCACGCCATTCTCCGGCTTCAGCCTCCCGAGTAGCTGGGACTACAGGCACCCACCACCGCACCCGACTAATTTTTTGTATTTTTAATAGAGACGGGGTTGCACCGTGTTAGCCAGGATGGTTTCGATCCCCTGACTTCATGATCCGCCCACCTCGGCGTCCCAAAGTGCAGGGATTATAGGCGTGAGCCACCATGCCTGGCCACAATTTTATTTTTTATGGCTGCATAGTATTCTGTAGTATGTATGTGGCACATTTTAATTATCTACTCCACCATTGATGGGCATCTAGGTTAATTCCATGTCTTTGCCACTGCAAAATGTACTGCAGATATCCATTCTTTAAATCAAATTCTGATTCAGCCAAATCAGAATAGGAATATCAAGATACTTTAAAATTCATTGACACATGAATTTTAATGTTGCTTTCATTTTTATGCGAATAATATGTATACCCCTATAATTCTACAGGGACTCTTAAGTAAAAATACGGCTATTCACTGTATCACATTTTGGCTGTGATATTTATCCTTTATTTTAGATGCATATTAAATCTTTCAGACAGTCGCACACACCGAATGAACCCATGGAGACTGCTACAGACACTGTGAGGAGAACAATTCTTACTTTCCCTGTCATATGACAAATGCCACTTCACTTGTCTGTTTTCCCTGGGAATTTGATTCACATTGTTCCTTCTTCACCTTAATTTTGCCAACTAGGAGCATACAGCCAGTGATACAATAATAATTGAATAATTGCCAGAAGAATGAATCACAATGTTGTGGATAAATCATTATGCTTTAAATGTCTCACCACAGGTAAACACACAAAAAAATGGGTACATATGTGAATCAATGGTTTGCAAGACAGTGTATGTTAAATATTGAAGGTCAGGGCAGTGATACCTGAAAGATTTGAAACAATGACCTCTGTTCTAGTAATGCCCCCAGTTTAATGATTCCAAAAATTTTCCAGTGGCAAAGATCTTGGAGACTTTTTGATTTGAGATGAAGCATCTGAAGTTCGAAAGAACAAGGTGACTCTATTTTCTACAACAGGTCTGAAGAAGAGAGGTCTAGTCACAGAAAAAACTATGGAGACTGGCAAAAGTTCCAGCAGTGCATCTGAGTTGAGAAACTAACTGAGGCTGGGCAAAGAATCACCTCATTTGATTAGAGGTGACTCACACACAAGGTTGGAAATAATTTCTTTTCTTAATTTACATCAGCCAAATTGGTAAACCTCAAGATTCATAGGACATTGGAAAGAAGATACAGATGGGTCTTGTCTCAGCAGTACAGAATTGGTCCTAGATTAAACACAGTATCTGGGTCCAAGTAGCAAATAAGAGGCAAGATTTCAAAGAATAAAACTGTTCCCAAGAAATGTCTCAGAATAGTCATCAAGTGTATTTATTGGAATACAAAAATTTACAGTATCCAACAACCTAAAATTCACAATAGCTGGCATCGAATAAATATTGGGCATGCTAAAAAATAGGAAAATATAACCCAGAATGAGTAATTTAATTATTTGAAACCGGCCCAGAAGTGACACAGCTGTTATATTAACATTAAATTTTACTGTTTTTCATACATACAGTTTTTGTCACTGCACTCTATACACTGAAAAGTTAACAGATGTGGTGAAAATAAAGAAGACCCAGATAAAACTTCTAGGGAGGAAAACTACAATGTCAGTGATGTTTTAAAAGTACAGGGAATGGTATTAACTGCAAACTAGACTTACAGAAGAAAAGATTAGTAAGCTTGAAGATACGGCAATGGAAGCCATCTAAAATAAAAGAGACCAACATAAAAAACATGAATGAAAACAGTATTGGTGAGCTGCTGGGGATAGCTTCAAAGCAGCCTCACATATGTGTAACTGGAGTCCAAATTTACACAAAGTGTAAACCCACACATTCAAAAGTTCAGTGAGTTCCCAAACACAAGAAACATCAATATATCTATTTAAATAGCACTTCATGACCAAGTGGCTCCAAAACAATGATAAAAAAAGGTATCTAGACAGAAGAAAAACATGTTGGTAGAAAACAGAAATCAGGCCAGGCACAGTGGCTCATGCCTGCAATCCCAGCACTTTGGGAGGCCAAGGCGGGCAGATCACCGGGTCAGGAGATCAAGACCATCCTGGATAACATGGTGAAACTCCATCTCTACTAAAGATAGAAAAAATTAGCCGGGCGAGGTGGCGGCACCTGTAGTCCCAGTTACTGGGGAGGCTGAGGCAGGAGAATGGCGGGAACCCGGGAGGCGGAGCTTGCAATGAGCCGAGATTGCCCCACCGCACTCCAGCCTGGGCGATAGAGTGAGACTCCGTCTCAAAAAAAAAAAAAGAAAAAGAAAGAATAGAAATCAGGATAACATCAGATTTCTCAATGAAAATGTGTACGAAATTGGTTATTTCCCATGGGTTCTTGGTCTTGCTGACTTCAAGAATGAAGCCATGGACCCTGGTGGTGAGCGTTACAGCTCTTAAAGATGGTGTGTCCAGAGTTTGTTCTTTCAGATGTTCAGATGTGTCTGGCTTGACTTCAGGAGTGAAGCCGCAGACCTTCACAGTGAGTGCCACAGCTCTTACAAGCGGCGCCTCTGGAGTTTGTTCCTCCCAGTGGATTGGTCTTGCTGACTTCAGGAATGAAGCCAGAAGCCTTCACAGTGAGTGTTACAGCTCATAAAGGTAGTTCAGACCCAAAAAGTCAACAGCAACAAGATTCCCTGTCAAGAGTGAAAGAACAAAGCTTCCACAGCCTAGAAGGGGACTCCAGCAGGTTGCGGCTGCGGGCTCAGGTGGCCAACTCTTACTCTCTTATTTGCCTCTGCCCACATCCCGCTGATTGGCCCATTTTACAGAGCGCTGATTGGTCCATTTTACAGTGCGCTGATTGGCCCATTTTACAGAGCGCTGATTGGCCCATTTTACAGAGCGCTGATTGGTCCATTTTACAGAGTGCCCATTGGTCTGTTTTTACAGAGTGTTGATTGGTGTGTTTACAAACCTTTAGCTAGACACAGAGTGCTGATTGGTGCGTTTTTACAGAGTATTGATTGGTGCATTTACAAACCTTTAGCTAGACACAGAGCGCTGATTGGTGTGTTCACAATCTTTTAGCTAGACAGAAAAGTTCTCCAAGTCCCCACCCGACCCAGAAGCCCAGCCGGCTTCACCTCTCAGAAACAACACAGAAGTGACAGTGTGGTGATACTGTTAAAGCAATGAAAGAAGAAAAAGTCAATCAGTATTCTATACAAAGCAAAAATATTTTCCAAAAGCAAGGAAAAGCGAAGACTGTTTCATGTATATGTAACCAGAAATAACACATCACTAGTAGACCCTCACTACAATAAATGTTAAATTCCAGGTAGAAGGCAAACAATGCCAGATAAAAATTTGAATCTACACAAAAGAGTGAAGAACACAGGGATTTGTAGTTCCATGAGTAAGATAATTTTAGTAGTGTTTAAATATGTTTAGCATATAATTTACTATTGACACAAAAATAATTACAATGTGCAGAGGGATTGCCAGTAAAAGTAAACTGTATGACAAATTTACAAAGGTCAGAAAGGAAGAAATGCATTTATACCATTTTAAGACTCTTATACATTTCATACACTTGTAGGGTATCACTTGAAAGTAGACTCTGATAAGTTAAACATACACAGTAAACCCTAAATCAACCACCAGAATAATAAGAGTTACAAATAATAATCCAATAAAGGAAAGAAAACTGAATCATAAAACATATTATTCCAAAATAAAGCAGATAAAGAAGAAAAAAGAACCAAATTATCATTTTAATTGTAAACAGTCTACACAAACTCTAAAACACTGTCAGATATGACATAAAAGCAAAAGCCAACTATAAGTTTCCTGAAGAAATACATTTTAAATACAAAGATACAGACAGTGTAAAGGTAAAAGAATAGACAAATATATGCCATCATAACAAATATCAAAACAAACCTGTCATGGTGATGTTTTTAAAAATCAAACTAGATTTTCTACCAAAATCATACCAAGAATAAAGAAAATTAGTTCATAACAATATAGGTCAGTTTATCAAGAACCTACAGGAATACCAATCATTTATCACCAAGCAACAGATCTTCAAAATACATGAAGTGAAAACTGATAGAACTTCAAAGAGAAACAGGCAAATTAAAAACTATAGTTGGAAATTCTAGTACCCCTCTCTCAATATTAAAGAAGTAGAGGAAAAAATATTGGTAAGACTATAGAATACTGGGAAAATACTATTCTATAACTTATTCTAACTGGCATTTACAGATTCACGTGCTCCACCCGACAGCAACAGAATACACTCACTTTTTGGAAGCACACTGAACATTTAGAAAGGTAGCCTATATTCGGGGGCAAAAAACAAATCTAAATAAATTTAGGAGTAATTCAAGGCATACAATTGCTAACATTCTTTCTGGATAAAATCTGTTAGCAAAGTTGGAAAAGACCAAAGTCCAACGAAGTTAACTTCCTTAAGCTGAAAAGAACATTTACGAAAAACCTACAGTGAACATCATACTAAACTCTAAGAGACTTACGTATTGTCTCCAGGATTGGAAAAAGGCAAATATGTCAATTCTTACCACTTCTTCAACATGCTTCATGGTGCCCTAGCTAGTGCTATCAGGAAAAAATAGAAAAGGAAAAAGAAAAAAGAAAAATAATACAGATAGGAAAAAAGAAAGAAAACTATTTTGCAGATGACATGACATCTATGTAGACGATCTCAGGGAATCTACCAAAGAACCCCAAGAACTGATAATTGAATGCAGCCAGATGCCAGATTAGAGATATAAGATAAACACTGTATGTGTGTGTATGTGTGTGTGTGTGTGTGTCTGTGTGTGTAACTAATTTTTTTTTTTTGAGTCAGAATCTTGCTCTGTCACCTAGGCTGGAGTGCAGTGGTGCAGTCTCAGCTCACTGCAACCTCTTCCTCCAAGGTTCTAGTAATTATTAAGCCTCTGCCTCCTGAGTAGCTGGGATTACAGGTGTGCGCCACCACACCTGGCTAATTTTTGTATTTTTAGTAGAGACGGGGTTTCATCATGTTGGCCAGGCTGGTCTTGAACTCCTGACCTCAAGCAATCCATGTGCCTTGCCCTCCCAAAGTGCTGGGATTACAGGCGTGAGCCACCACGCCTGGCCAAGAAACTCAAATTTTAAAAATACCATAAAAATTAAAAAGGCATAAATATGACAAAATGTGCAGAATCTTACACTGAAAATTATAGAACATTAAAAAAAAATTAAAAAGACCTAAATATGTAAAAAGACATACCTTGCTCATAGAATGGAAAACTAAACACAGCAAAGATGCTAATTGTTCCCCAATTAATATATAGATATAAATAAATTCCTACCTAAATCCCAGCACATTTTTTTGTAGATATTAGCAAACATTCTAAAACCTACATGGAAAGACAAATGAACTAAAATAGCTACAACAGTTCTGAGAAAGAACAATTACGTTGGAGGAATCATAGTACCTGAATATAAGATGTAGTGTGCAGCTACAGTAGTGAAGACATCGCGGAATTGTGGACAGACAGAGACATATATCAGTGAAACAGAATAGAGTCTGGAAACAGACCCACAGAATAAAAGACAAAACCTTTTTGATAGGTGTGCAAAAGAAATTCAGTGAAGTAAGATTTAAATAGAAGGTGTTGGCTGTATATCCAACCCACACATACAAAATGAACTTTACTTTATGCTTTACACCTAAAGCAAAAATAATCTCAATGGACTATTTATCTCAATCTAAAATGAAAATCTGCGAAACTTTTATACAAGAAAATGTAGGAGAAAATTTGTTAACCTAAGTTTGGAAGAAGACATCTTAGACATGACACCAAAAGCACAATTCATGAAAGAAATACAATCAATAAATTGGACTTCCATGAATGATAATGTTAAGCGAATGAGAAGTCAAGCTGCAGAAACATTTGCAAATCATACGACTGACAAAGGACTCTTATCAGGAAAACACAAGGAATTATCTAAACCAAATGGTAAAGAAAATAATCTATTTAAAATGGGAATGTCTTCAATAGACATTATGCTAAAGAGAATATATCGATGGCACACTATTATCCATTAGAGAAATTCAAATTAAGGTCATCATGATATACCCACTGTATCTACTGAAATCACTAAAATAATTAAAATATGAAAACACCAAGTGGTGTTGGGAATATATAATGGTAGAGCTATTGTGGAAAATAGTTTGACATTTTATTATAAAGTTAAAAATGCACTTACCATATGATGTAGCAGTCTACCCTTGAACATTTTTACCCTAGAGAAATGAAAACTAATGTTGACACAAAAATCTGTGCGATGTTCACAGCAGCATTATTTGTCCTGCCCAAATCAGGAAATAACCCAAATGTCCTTGAACCAATGAGGAATAAATAATGATACATTATGCAACAGAATACTACTCAGAAATAAACACAAACACACTATTGATACATGCAGTGACATAGATTTCACATCATTGGACTGGAAAAAAAAATCAAAAGATTACTTTCTATACATTTATAACTATTTTATACTTTGTAACACATCCTTGAAATTATAAATTCATACAAATCCATGGAGGTCAGGAGTAGGACTGGAGGAGGGTATTGTTAACTCGGGGTTGCATGTGATAATGTTTTTTTTGCAGCTTTGGAAAAATGCTGTATCCTGAGTGTAATGGTTGCTATACAAATGTATACACACAATAAAATTTAATATATTTGTATACATAAAGACTGCATATAAAAACTGGTGAAACCTGGCTGGGCGTGGTGCTCACACCTGTTATCCCAGCACTTTGGGAGGCTGAGGCAGACGGATCACGAGGTCAGCAGATCGAGACCATCCTGGCTAACACGGTGAAACCCTGTCTCTACTAAAAATACAAAAGGAAAAAAAAATAGCTAGGCATGGTGGCGGGCACCTGTAGTCCCAGCTACTCAGGAGGCTGAAGCAGGAGAATGGCGAGAACCCAGGAGGCGGAGCTTGCAGTGAGCCAGGATTGTGCCACTGCACTCCAGCCCGGGCGACAGAGCGAGATCATCTTCTAAAAAAAAAAAAAAAAAAAAAAAAAAAAGTAATATAACTTGAGTATCAATTTGCTACTATGTAAGATTTCAGAGATGCACATCCTTTGACCCAGAACTTTAAATTCTACGGATATATTCTACAAAAGTAATAGACTTCTAGTGCGGACAAATGTACAGGGATGTGTACTCCCATATTGTTTCTTTTGGCAAAATACAAAAGAAAACAAACTACTGTATATATCCATCAAAGAATAATGGATAATTTGGTAAATATACTATAACACACCCTTTCAACAGATTACTATAAAAACATTAGAAATAATCAATAATTTCTGAATATTTAACATATCCACAATAAAAGACTATACAACAACAGAACAGTGAGATGATTTTTCTTCCTATACGGTGGTGAAGAGGATGGTAGGGTGCAGCGAACCAGAGGGACAGTGTTCCGATTTGTTCTGATTACATCACTTAATGCCTTTGTAACCTTTCAATAGTTACCCTACCTATCACATTTCTAATGTACTCACTTGTGGGGTGGATGTAAGAAGGTATACTATGTATTTTTTGAGTTACAACGTTCCAACCAACTAAAGGAGCACTGATAACACCGCATGGCAATACTATGACATGATATATCTAGTTTAAATGAACACAATTACCATTGTATAATTTACTGCACACAGGAAAACAGAAATACACATATTTGTGTATACAGGTGTTTACATGCATAGATCTGAAAACGCAGACACCCAAGTATGAATGTTGAAGGTCGTTACAAATTTCAGGATTCAGAAAGTAGATGACAGTCTTTTATTATGTGATTTTTTTCTAGATTTAAATTTTTATCAGCAAAATATTTTCTTCCGTCAAAAATTAGTTAACACAGCAAAATAATTACTCGCATATAATTTTTGAATAGTCCTCAAAGAAAATTTCTAAGTCTGTAAGAAGACAGCTGAATAACATTCCTAACTGTCATATCAGGAATTTTGTTGTTGGGATTTGTTTCCTGCCTCTGCTTCACCCTTAACTTTGTCAATGTCCTTTTATAATACTTTTAGAATACAGAAAAACATGGAGGTAAATTCCACATAACTTACAACACATAGGAAAACAGAACCTACACTTGCTTATTTTGTGAGAGGTGGCAGTGAAGAGATTTCTGCAACGGACAGATGACTGAGCTAGGAGATGGCACACGAGGTACAAGGGTGGGGTAAGTTAGAAACAAAATTCTGAAGTCGGAGAAGTTTCATATACAAGTGGTTCAAAAATAAATGTCAATGGTTTTGCTATTAATGAAGTTAATAAAGTTGTTTTAAGTGCAATGAAAATTAAAAGATTGGGGGTAAAAATCACAAACTTTTAAATAAGGTTATATACTGGTAAATAGTCACAGGATTTTAAAGATAATGTATAAAACTATAGAAGACATTTTGCTTCTGGAGCTTTTGGGGTAGATTAAAAAGTCCGAAGAACACAAAATAGAGCATCAGTATCCAAATCTAAAATCAAAATTGATGTTGACTTCCCATTAAACAAGACTCCACATCGATCTAAACATTCGAAAAAAAAGTCTTACCAATGTAATTAAAGTAGAAATATAAAGCACTAATGATACAAAGGAATAAGCAACTTTATTTGTGGATTGTCACATGAATATAAAATCGATAGACATTAAAAACAGACTTTTACGTTGTCCAGAAAAAAAAAAAAAAGCCAATCTCTTTATATAGTAGGAAACAAACAAGCAAAATCCACGTCTGGGGGCCTAAACCCTAGAAAGAATGAGGTCAGGGGAGTTGAGCAATATTTTGCATCTCAATTTCCCCGGGCAAACTACAGGTGAGAAATTCCTAGCAACCGCCCCGATCTTAAAGGGACCGGCTGAGGCCCAAGAGGCTGAGGCTGGCAGGAGCGCAGCGGCTCCGCCCCACCAGCGCTGCTCCCGGCCAGGCCCCCGTAGCCGGCGTCCTCCCGCCGCCCACGTGACCTTCCCACAGCGCACCGCGAGGTAGCCTCGGGTCTGCCGGTGCTTCTGCTCCGTGCGCTGTCAGGCGCCCCATGGCTACCGTCCCGCGACAAACCGGGGATACCCGGAGACCGGAGGCTCATTGAGTGTTCTCTCTGGGCGGTTAACAAGTCAAGAATAAACAGTTTCCAAAAGTCTCTGTCACCCCACGATCGATTTCTATATCCTTGCTGTTTTTCAGCATGGCAAAAATAAGTGTAAAATAACTTTATTTTGCCGTTGCTTCCAGAAAAAAAGCATTTCAGGTTGCATGGAAAGAAAATCCTGTAGTTTATACATTCTGTAGCTGCATTCTTACAGGTCAGTCCTGAAATGCTGAATCTGAAAGGTTAATAGCTTAAGTAGCTAGCGTACACCCTAAAATACGTATTTAGACAAATGTAGCAGTACCAATAAAATCACAAGAAGAAGAAAACACTCAAAAATGGTTTTAAAAAATAACACTTTTCATACTATTCAGGGAGACTCCTGTTACAATTTTTCACTGAATAGATTTTGTAGATAACATTAAAACTTGGCTTAATAAAAATCTACAATCCAGAGTGGATGTATTAAGATTTTAGAATTTCCAGCCATATATTAATAAAGTAACAGAATCTCCACCTTTGACCACACATATAAATTCTAGATGTAATAAGACTATGCATCTTAAATGAAAACTAAACAGCAATAAAATATTTCCTAACGTGTCCACGTGAAATCAGAACTATTTACATTTGTCCATAAAATTATTAATAACGTTTAAGCATACTAAAGAAAGACTACAAATAGTTAAATATTTGTAATGTATTTGCAGTGAAGGACCCAATATAATGCTGATAAAATATCATGACCTAAAATTAATAATAAAAGCAATCTAATTTTTAAAATAATGTATTAAGTGACATGAGCAGGCACTTTTCCAGAAAAACACATAAATAACACAATAAACCCTATGTATCCTCCAAAATTAAAATAAGCTAATTAGAGAAGCCACTTTAGCCTGACTGGGGAGAAACGAATTACTAATACTCAGGCTTGAGAATTGCCTATGGAATTTATTACATACACTCTTTTTTTGAGACACTGTCTCACTCTTAGTGCCCAGGCTGGAGTGCAGTGGCATGATGTCGGCTCACTGCAACCTCCGCCTCCCGGGTTCAAGTGATTCCCCTGCCTCAGCCTCCCGAGTAGCGGGATTACGGGTGCCTGCCACTATGCCCAGCTAATTTTTGTGTCTTTAGTAGAGACGGGGTTTCACCATGTTTAGGCCAGGTTGGTCATGAACTCCCAACCTCAGGTGAGCCACTCACCGTGGCTTCCCAAAGTGCTAGGATTACAAGCATGAGCCACGTGCCTGGCCTGTTACATACACATTTTAATGTAGGATATGTAATTTCTATATCCTTTTTTACTCATTGATTTTATTATTACTGAAGTGTAAGGTTCATCAGAATGCTTTCTGCAGCAGTTTCTGCAAAATTTAAAAATAAAAATATAGTAAATTTTTATGAACGGGCCATAGACAAATTGAAGGGTATATATATTTTGGAATACAAAGTGCTAACAAAAATACTGCAGTGGATATCTAATAATGTGGAAAGAGCACTATGACATACTACAAATAAGAGCCAATTTGGAAAATAAAATGTGACTATCACCTATATAGCTATATATTATATATATAGCTACATCAATGTATTATATATGGAAACATATACATTGGTAGATATAGATCTGGTTAAATGCCATTGAAAATATGAAAAATCTAATATCTATATTTATAGCTGTATCTACATCTAAATCACTATCTCTATGTAGGTAGACATATATAAGTTCATTTGGATACACTGGTAGACGTACTGGAAAATACGAACACGTAAACACAGTTAAAAATGGTATGCAGTCAAATGGAAAAAAGGATATTGTGTATATATCTTTTAATGTTTAATTTGTAATGTTCTGTACTTCTGAATATTCACAGTAAACTCTACGAATTGTATAATTTAAAAGGCAGTATAATTTGCTCTTCATTGAAGTCCATCAACAGTGGTTCCCTGGAATCGTTTCTCTCCAGGACTCTGAACTCTGTCTTCACAATCACCACCAGGATGTGCTGCAGCTGCTGGGAGCCTGGGTTCTTAGAATTTTAGTTTGTTCTCATTCTTCCATTTTTGGATGACAGATGGCGCTACAACATGGGTTTCTGATCATTGCATAAATTTCTAACACTGACAACTCACATACGCATGAAGTGGATTTTAACGTAAAAAAAATGGAGTTGTTCTCAGGGTTCACACATTTCCTTCGAGGAAGAGAAATTAATGTAACTTTTGACAGGAAGAGTTTAAGGGCTTTAGCAACTGGGGAATGCAGGGCACTATCCCTGTGCTAAGAAAAAGCTGCAAAATAAACTCTTGACTTTTCACTCAAATGTCTAAGAGCAGTTTCTGTTATAAGTCTAATTTTTCTGGACACAGGATCGCTCCCCAACTCAAAAGTGACAGGAACATTAATATAATAAACAGTGAGCCTGGAGGAAAATATAATTGTAGTATATCTCGGTTGGAGTATGCAGAAAATGGATAGAAGAGGTAGTGGAAGAGGTGCTGGAAATTTGTGGGTGAGAACAAAAACAAAGGTATACATTTAAACTGAAAGAGTTTAATAGGGAAGATAGTCATTTCCCTCAAAATGTTGGAGCACAAGCGAATTTCCCAAGATTGGCCATTTTTAAGCTATGAGCAGAATCTTCCATTAGCCACATTGTTTTAGGATATTTCTAGGGGCTTATGGGCTTACAGAAGACCCTGCGCCTCATGATTTTACTAATGCATTTGTCACTAACGCATTAGCACAAAAAGTGCTAGCGAAAAACGGATAATAGAAAAATACTATGAAGCTGAATGTAGCCCGTGAGTATATAAACTCATATATTATAAATAAGATACTTCAAATCAGAAAAGTAAGAACTGAATAATTTATTTTTGAAGGAAAACAATGTTCCAGTAAGAAAGTGCTGGGAAAAAAACATGTCCAAGTCTACAGAAGTCAGCCTGAAGGAGTCAGAATTCCAAATAATTTATACAGATAATCCCCCCTTGAGGAGGTAGAACATATCTTATGATTTAAGTGTGGGCTGCTCATAGTGACTTCTTTCTAAAGACTGTACCATGGAAATGGAGAAAAATAAATACTTTTACAGTGGAGAACCCTGAGAATCATTGTCCAAACCAGGTGTTGAAGTTCAACATCAACAGTGATAATTCATGTTGACAGTATGTACCATTGATAGGATGTTATAAAACTGGCAGTTTATCTTGATGAACCTTCTTCCTCAATATCCATAGCCCCAGTCTAATAATGAGAAAATCATAACACAGCTCCCAATTGATGGATGTTTTACAAAATATTTAACCGGAGTTCTAAAAAGTGTCAAAGTTATCAAAAACAAGGAAAGTCTAAAAAAGCCATCACAGTCTAGAGAAGCCTAAGGCAACATGACGAGTAAATGTGGTTTGGAATTCAGACTGAGATCCTGGAAGAGACAAAGTACAGATTAGAAGGTCACCAGGGAAACTTGAAAAGTATGCATTTTAGTTAATAATACACTAGTATTGGTTCACTCGCTGTAATACATGTACCATACCTATGTAAAATGTCACTAAGGGCAAAACTGAGTGTCAGATACTCCGGACTATCTTTAGGAGGAACTCGGAGTAGCTACATAGGAAATTTCTTTACTACTTTCCCATCTTTTCTGTAAATTTAGAACTGTGTTATAAGAACTTTAATTTAAAAAAATAGATAAAAGGTAGTAAGGGATTTAACTGAATGATCAAAATGAGAATCATGAGTCCAAACCAATATAAATCAGTGAATGAATGAATGAATGAGAAAGAAAAACTCTTCCAGACGTAGGATACCAACTAAAAACTAAAGGATAAATGATAAAGGAATTAGAAAGTCATGAATTTATGCTAAAATAATAAGTTAAAGTGTGATTATGTATCTTCCCACAAATTACCTTTATTAATTACAAAATGGAAATGTTAATTATGGAGAAATCTATCCTACTCAAGTGATCACAGTTAATATCACCAATATTGGTAAAAATCAACATCATCTGCCTCTTGAAAAGATGCTCTAAGAAGGACACAGCATCTCTTCAATAACATTCTCGCTAAAAATGCATAACATAAACTTAATCATAGAACAACATTAGACAAACAGAAATTGAGCAATAATTCACAAAACAAGTGACAACAGGCCTCAAAAACCTAAAAGTCATGATTCTCAAATAAATGCTGAAGAATTATTCCAGAGAAAAGGTGCTGAAAGAAAGAGTTAAATGCAACACATTATCCTTGATTGTAAACTAATGGCTGTAAAGGACATAATTGGGACAAGTGACAAAACTTGAATATAGATTATGAATTAGATAATAGCATTGCATCAATCCTAAATTTCCAGAACCATGGTTATGTAAGAGGATGTCAGTGTTACTGGAAATGTACTCCAAAATATTTAGGATTAAAAGAATATTCTTTATCTAATTTATTAACAAACAATTTGTAAAAAGTGTGTGTGGAGGATAGTGGGTATGACATGTTTATGCAAACCCATATATCAATCCATGTCTATAGAGAAAGACAATGATAAAAATAATAAATCAACTGAAGCAAAAATGAAGCATTTTAAACAAAATATAAATGAGGAATCTAGGAAAAGAAAGTATAGGAGTTCCTTGTCCTATTCTTGCAACATTTTTTAAGCTTACGATCACAGAAACAAAGTTACAATAAATAATTTTGGGGATAATTTACTATTAATCTATAAAAAATATGTATCACTATATTCATAAAAGTGAGTTTAATAATACTGTGCATAATGGCTATGATAACTACTACTGCAATTCTGGAATCAAATAATGAAAGTGTACTATCATGTATTGGAAATAAATGATTCATTTTCCATACTTCTATTTATTCTATATACATTTAAATGTTCCACTTTACAAAATCATAAACATTTGAAAGGAATGTTAGAAAAATGTTGGAAATAATGCCAGTGTGAATGATAAGTTATGACTGTTACTAACTAGTATGGCTGACTAATTACAGTTATTCCTGATGAAATATTTGTGAAATTAAAGACTACTCCAAATAATTAGAATGTTTTGGAGTGTTCTGAGAACAAGATATATTCCTGAATTTCAACTGAAAGAAGTAAATGAACAAGTTGTTCTGTTATTTATCATTTCCTCTTTGTCTTCAATACCTCAATCATTAATAAAACTGCAAAAAAAAAAAAAAAAGCCTTGAAGTATCATCATATTCTTCATGGCTTTCCCACTCTAAACATAGATATCTACCTCAGGTGCTTGATGCTGAGGCTTTCAGCTGGGCCCATCCATCTACCAACTGCATCACCAGGATTCTAGCCAGGACAGGAATAGAGCCTGGCATGTCTTTTTAAGCCATAGAAATATATTGGAGATTATCATGTGCTTTCTGACTGCCATGAATTAAGAATAGATGCTGTGATTATTTTTCATGTGGTTGAAATATCTGTAGTGATTTTGAGTTCGAATTAAAAAAAATCCTTGTCCCACACAGAAAAGTCTATGCATAATGAACAATAAAATAATGGGTTGCTCTACAGACACTACCTATTTGCCACTAAGTATTCACGCCTTTCTGGGTGTGTTTTCCCCTCACTCCATCGAAATAAATCTTTCAAACATCACTGTGAACCTTCGTGCTGTTCTATCTGGTGGACACATCTCAGTTCTTGTCTCATTTGGCTGCTCATGTGCATCCACGTATTTCTGAGCCTCCCCTTTAAGTAGCCTCCTTTCTGTTTCTGAGGCTCCATTTTCCATGTTATTCACTGAACTCTCTGACTTGTCTAACTCAGTTTTGTTTATTGATTCTTCCTCCTCTGTTCATAATTCTAAAATGTTGGAACACTCTATGGTAATACCCCTACACGAATCCATTTCCGTGCATGCAAATGTGGCAGCAATAATTCCACTCCTTGTATCCAGTCCACTGGGTTGTTCTCTCCCACACTGACTCTGGGCCTGGCCACGTTCATTGCTTTGGTCAGTTCATTGCTTAGGAGCAATAGCAAATGTGACCCATCCATAGATGTAGGAAAAAAAAATACACGTTTGGGCTTGCCTTCTCCTGCTACTTTTGAACTCTGAGGTTATATGAAGCAGACTGGGCAAGCCTGCTTAAGGATAACAGACATAATGCCAAATCATCCCTATTGCCTAAGCTGCCACCAAGCCAGGGTTCACAGATGTGAGGCCATTCTAGACAATCCAGGGCCAGATGAGATGGCCCAGATCAGAAGAACCACTAAGACGACCCACGGGATCATTAGAAATGTAACTGTTGTTTTAAATCACTGATTTGGGGAGATAAATTGATATGCACCACACAGCTATGTGACAAATACATGGATACCTAGAAGTGGGGCACCACTGTAAAAAAAAAAAAAAAAAAATATATATATATATATATATATATATATATATATATAAAACGCTCATGGCACTGGCTCTGAGATGCAGCAGCTGGTATAAAGGGAAAGCACAGTGAGGAATCTGCCAGGAAAAACTGGGAAAAGGTGAGCAAACCTCCTGTGGGCTGGAAAATGGAAAATTGGTAAAACTATCACCAGTTGAAGGATCTCCCTATGATTTTGTGGACCTTGGCAAGATTATTTTCAGGTACAATGTTTCAAGCATCAATTGACTTTAGTTAATCATAAGCTAAAACAACAAGAAATGATGAGCTAAAGAAATAGTTGCTCAGGACACAGGCAAAATATAGAGGCAACACAGAGGAACCAGAATGTGCTGGGGGGGGAAATAAAACTATTTCTCATGTACAATCTCAAGTAAGCACAGAGAATTTAAATAATAAATTATTAATACTTTAAGCCACTAAGTTTGGGGATGGGGAAAACTAACACATACATCATGGCTTTAAATATTCAGGCATGTGACTGACTCCCATGTTTTTTATCTCTAGTACACACTTCTACACTTCACACGTACAAATCTTACAGCTAACTTGAAACCTGCTTGAATTTTTACAGATTTCTTTCATGCATCAAAAGTCAGAAATGGAACTCCGATTCTTCCCTCTTGAAAGCTACTCCCACTCCTCCATTCTGCATCTCAATAAATGGCATTGCCTTTAGAATAAGCATCTTAGGTCCAACACCTAGTTTATTCTCCATACTTCTGAATAACCCACTCCCTCCACCTACTCTCCTATTTCAAATTCTATCTACCTTGAAAAGAATAACAAATCTATGTGCTTTTCATCCCTAAAGTAATTCAAGCAACTATCATCTCTTGCCCAGGTGACTGTAAAAACCTACCAAACGGTGTAGCAGGAACATACTTGGGGATATGACTTTATTTGGTTCCACCTCGTGTCTTTCTCTTCATTTCCCCCATTCAAGGACACAGTCACATCTCTGCTCATTAAATTACTCGGGACTTCAGTAAGGTTACATCTGTAATGTCCAGTAAGGACATTAAGGTTCAGTAAGGTTACATCTGTAATGTCCTTGAGTCTTCCCAGTTTCTGTTTTCGGAACCCACATCTTAGATGAGGGAAAAGACGTGATAATAAGGCAAAATGCCACAGTTAGAGCACGGAGGAAAGAGCAGAACAGAATGAGCAGTTAGTCAGAGGCCTTCAAAAATGCATCGCCTCTTCCTAATCTCCCTCAGAATCCTCACTTTTAATACAGCCGTGATGGACACAGAAGAGAGACTTCATAACACGGCACTAGCACACAGGCTTCACACAGGCAACTGTCCCTCTCCTGCCACTGCTGCCTCTCAGAAAGCGCAGGAGTTCAGCCAGGCTGGGAGGGGAGACTCTTCAGAGGGAGATCCTGGAAATGAAAACTTTCTAGTTTTCTTTGGGCTGCTTCCACCACAAGCTCTCCTGCCCTCGTGTCAGCACCCCGCCCCAGTGTCTAGCTCAGTGTAGGCATCAAAATCACTCGCAGGGCTTGTTAGACATCGGCGGGTCCACCTCTTGAATTTCTGACTGACAGGGCAGGAGTGGACTAGGCACCTGGTTTCTAAAGTTCAATCAGCCCTGGCCACTAAGGATGGAGACCCCGGGGAAGAGAAGGCGGTGGGCGCAGGGCTCAGACGCAGTGGTGAGGCTTCCCTAGGAGGGCTCACCTCCAGCCTGTCAATCTGCCCACATTGCCTTCATGCAGCTGCTCTCTTTCCAAAATTAGGGTCTGTTATTTGACTCTAATGCTACTTTGGTGACCCGCACAGCGTACTTCCAAGTCCTAACAAACTTCCCAATTAGATGTCGTCAGAGAACAGAACTGGGCAATGCCTGTGTGGTTTGGTTGCTCCCTACAGGTGCAGTAACAAATCAGAAAAAGAACACTTGTGGCTTGAGAGCTCCAGGGGAGGGAGGAGCTGGAGGAGAGAATGACAGGCCAATACCCCCTCCTGATCCCCCCTCCCAGCCCTGGAGCTTTCTGGAAGTTGCCAAACTAGCGCAGCCGCAAAGTGGACTCTGCAATGCTGTAAGAATAGTGCGCAGGCGCCAGGAAGCCCCCTCCTCGAGCAAAGCTAGCCCCTGCAGTGTATCAAGAGTGCGCATGCGCCCAGAAACCCCTTCCCTCCTGAAGCCGACCCCTGCAGTGCGGTGGAGAGACTGCGCATGCGCCAGAAGGCCCCCCTGCCTCTGTGCTATTAGCCGATCTCCACCCATTTCCTCCCACCTCTCCTTCCAGGTGATTGACACTAGCTGAGGCCTGGTGGATGAAGGCCTGCAAAATGGTGGCCCTGTGCGACCAGTTTCCCTATGCAAATGTGGCTTGAACGTTCTGTATTGCTGCGACATCACCTAAGCACCTGTCCCCATCCTCAGATGGACAGATCTTAGAACAGGAAAGTGTGCTGATAGTAGGCCAAGGTCAGATCGGCTCAGATTTCTTGAATCAGGGCTTTCTTGGGTTGTGATTCTCTTTTCACTCTGAATTCTTCAAAGCTCCTTATTCTTCCTACTAGAGATGTCATCTTAGGGGCCTGCAACTGGCTTTGCCTTTTCTGTTTCCTAAGTCATGGGTTACCCGTGTTTCTTTTTCTTTAACCTTAGAGACAAGGTCGCTGTGTCGCCCAGGCTGGAGTGCGGTAATGGGATCACAGCTCCCTCCCTGCAGCGTCAAACTCCCAGATTTGAGCCATCCTCCCACCTCATCCTCCTGAGTAGCTGGGACTACAGGCAGCTGAACTGCACTCAGCTAATTATTTTTGTTTGTGTGAAGAAGAGGCCCTCACTATTTTGCTCAGGCTGTTCTTGAACTCCTGGCCTCAAGCCATCCTTTTGCCTCAGCCTCCCAAAGAGCTGGGATTATAGGCCCACCGGGTCACTGTTACCAGTTCTTAAAATTTACACGCCTACAGCCACTGAGCACTGAGATTATTCTGGATTTTAATTTCTCACAGATACAAGAAGTCAAGACAGAAGCACAGGCGGAGGGCCTAGTTACTTTTGAAGGGAGTCCTATTGAAGGGGGAAGACTCAATTCGAAAGCAGAGTTTTGGAGCAAGAAAAGGAGAGGCAGAAAGCACGAGTGTCCCTGCTGGTCCCCTCCCCACTTCCGTGTCCTCGCTAAATCCTTACCCTGGTGTTCCCTAACTCTTCTCAGGCTAAGAACCACATTTCCCTAATCAGCTCATGTTTAAACAGTCTGGTTTCAAACTGGCCACGTTATAAACCACACCTTCATCATCCTTTCTCAGAGACCCAGCTAAACAAGACTTCTCTGGAAAGCACAGATCTGGGATAACACAGCAAAGCTCCTATTTCTCACGCCAGTTCAATACTTCTTAAGGTATAGGGTTTCTCTCAGACTGTAGGGAGAGCTTCCCTAGATTGCTTCTTCACACCTCTATCAGGAACGCATAACCACACAGTTTCATCAGACTGAATGGCAGGAAGATGGAATCTGACGCAGGTGAAACCTGATCGGAGCCTCCTCATCTCTCCCTGGAGCTTCAGAAAATGCCTACCTGCTTCCACCCCTGCCCCTCCTTCTAGCTGTATCATTCATACAGCTGAATGAGAATGAGACCACGGACAACCTCTCTGTTCACACCCTGCAATGGCCACGTATTCGGCTCAGAGCGGAAGCCAGATTCCTCAGCATGCCCTGCGCACTAAGAATGACCCTCCCAGGTCAGCTACACTCCGGCCATGCTAGCCTCCTTGCAGTCCCCTTGAAAAATGAGCTCTCTTGTAGGGCTTTTGCCCTCCCTAGGACACTCCACTCTGCATCTGTTGATTAACTCTTTCATTTCCTTCAAGTTTTTGCTCACAACTCAATTCAGCTGAATCCTGTTTTGGTCACCCTATCTACTGTAGAAACCTGAGGCATCAAGTGCTCTGTAGTCATCTTACCTTCATGCACTTTGTTCACCACTTTCATTGCCTTCTTACCTACGATATAATATACATAAAATATAAATGCATAGTAATATAAATTCTGATTGTAAACTCCATGAAATCAGGTCGCTTTATTTTGCACACTAATGTATCCAAGCTCCTGGGACAGTGCTTCCTATGTAGGGGGTATTTGAGAAATATTTTTAAATATGTAAGTGAATACTTAGGTCTCAGGGTTAAGACACTTAATATGAAATGACAGTTTAGGAAGCGTGAGTTGGTTGGGAGAAAAAGCAAAAGAAAAAAGTGGCACAGCAAAATTCTTAGGCTCAGAAATAATCTTCCCAAACTCTTTGTGTGTGTGTGTGTGTGTGTGTGTGCACAAAGAGGGTAATGCCATCACAATGAAGACTTTGTAAAGAATGATGAAGTCTGTAAGGCACCAGAAAGACAACTCAAGAAGCCGGACGTGCAGGCTTGCTGCCGCTCTCCTCCTCCTGCCTCAGGAAGCCATCCTACACGATGTTCACCAAGCTTGCTTCCCTGGAACCAAAAGTGCACACATTTGGGCATGAACTTCTTTTCCCTAGAAGGCCTCGATTTCACAATTGGTGGCCTCCGTTTTAGTATTTTGGTCTCTTCATGTCTGAATCACATAGCCTGTCCTCAGAAGTCCACTTCTGTCCCACAGCCAGGGAGGGCTTCGAGGGATTAGCTGCCTACAATGAGCAACGGAGACTGGCAGGGGTTGTAGTTCCCTTTTTGAGATCCGGGCAAGGCTACCCGGGAGCCTTGGTTCTGTTCATCGGACCTGAGGAAAGCCTCTTCTGGGAGAGAGATTTTTGACAGCTTGCAATACGTAAAATATGCCTACCCTTAGACCTAACCATGTTATTTTTCCATAAATCATATTTTAAAGAGGAGAGAATAAGAATGTCCCACTGCAACATTGTGATAGTGGAAAAATTAGCAATGATCTAATTATCTATAAACAGATGGCTGACAACAAAACACAGTGTGTGTGATACTGTATAACACAGAGGTGAGAAAAAGAATGCAGGATCTACAATGCTGATATTTTACAAAGTAAGAACAATTTTAAATTTCACTAATAATAATAATAAAAAAAACCTGTTCTATAGTCACTTTTGATTACATTTGTAGAGGCATCAAACCCTTTGTGGATGCTGATCAATTTGTAAAAAGGATCACAAATTTTAAGTTAAATGAAGACGGGGAATTGACCATAGGACACTCATTAATCACTTTAAGCAATGCTGGATTATTTGACTATTTGCCATAATTACGAAAATCGTGGGTCAGTTTTAGATTCCTGTTCCACTGCTGTCCATCACCATCCTGCCTTCAGACCCTCGGCTTCAGCCCTGCTGCACCTATGCTGAGCCCGGTCGGCCGGACCTCTCTGCCCAGCCGCTCCAATTCAGCACCCGTTTCCCCAGCAGCTCCCAGGGCGTTTCTGAAGCAGTTCACTTCTCGCCCAGGACTCCCAGTTCTGATCGCTAGATGGCGCTGTAACCTGATTGAAAGAAGACTGTCCTAACAAAGGTAACTCAAGGGGAACGAAAATCGTTTTACAGCGGTCCATTCGGAGGTGTTTGGGGTTTACTCCTCTCCTTCAAGGAAGAGGTGTTTGCTCTTGTTAGATGTTTCTGTTGATGTTAGATGTTAGATGATTCCGTTGATGAGGAGGGCAGAGCTCCATCCTGGGGTTGACCACAGCAAAGAACTCGGACGTTGAGGTGCTCACCTTTAACTCACCGTTTCCCCAGACGCAGAATCCCAACCAGTAATCACAGTCTTGGGGAAATAAAACTTTTCTTGGGGACCTGCCATGTTGGAATCTCCATATATAAGTCAGAAGCGGCAGCCTAAGAAGGGTTTACTTAAATGAATGATATAAAATGGCTAAAATTTTGCATCAGAAGGCTTTAAATGACAAGAATGGTCAATTAGAAAAATATTCTCTCAAAATTTAATTATCCTGAATTTAGCTGTTGTTACATTATGAGAAAAAATCTACCAAAAGTGGTTTCATTGCAAGAACTTTTGACTGCTGGTACCTACAAAGATTCTGATTTACAGATTTTCTAGTTGATTACTTCTGCAAATTCTATAAATATGAATAAGATTAGAAAAATTAGATTTGTGTTTCATCCAAGTGTACATCAAAAGTTATTCAAGCAATTTGGAATCTTCTAAATGGAATGAACTTGAAACACTGAAAATATTGTGTTGCTGTATTTGGCTAACATTTGAAAAAATTATAGCTACATCCCTATCTTAAATCCTTTCTAAGGTAAATCCCAGTGGTATAAAATCAGCAAAAGGTAGTGTGAAAAACAGTGAAAAGGAAAGCCATCTTGGTGGAGATAGCAGCAGCTTTTATAACTAGATTACATAAGGGACCTCTACGCATCAGAAAGAGAAAAAGTCATAAACCAGGGGAGATGGACAAATTATTTGAAAAACTACAGCAACATAGGAGAGGATTAAATACGTTCACTGGCAATTTGAATTTCCACGTGTCGTTCTACAACAATGTACCCAAGCACACATGCTGCCCTGCAGACACCAAGGACATCTGCCAGAGGTCGGGGTCACCAGGATGCTGACATTCTGGAAGTAAACAACGTTAATGGACAGTAAGTAAATCATTTTATTTTCCAAACATTTAATTGTTTTGTATGATTGTGAATGTATTTTTATGCTTTAAGACTTCCTTAGATAAAGCACTGTAGGAAAATTGTAAATGACAGATAAATGTAAAAAGTTTTGTTACCTTTATCTGCAGGCAGTTGAAGGCAGTCACAAGTTATAAACATTGCAACATTTGTGAAACAAATATTTTGAAACAATTAAAATGTTACAGACTTTTCAGGTCATATATCAGGAGTATATGCAGAAAAACATGAGAAGTACATTCCCCCTATTTCACAGTAAAAATGGAGATGCATATATTTTTCCATTACAGAACAGTTTTATGTTCACCCTCACCAAATAACTAGGATCACCTTATCATTAGTTCTCTTACGTCTCTGTCCCACCCAAACATAGAAATGTCCACCCTAGGGCCTCGCTCCTATTCAGGCATCCAGCTGGACCTATCCATCCACAAACCCCTCTCTGGGCTCCTGGCCAGGGCAGGAATACAGCCTGGGATGGCATGTCTTTCAGAGTCACTGAAATATGTCGGAGGTTACCATGTGCTCCCTCAGGACTGCTGGGGGTTAGGAATAGAGCACGGGAATGTTTATTTGTGGTTTGTTAAGTTTCTTACAGAAGTCTGAATTGAAAACAGTGTCCTCTGACCCTCCTCAGGAGAGAGCACAGTGTAAAGGGAGATAAAGTGTCTCTTCCTGTGGTCACAGAGCCTTCACTTTCGAGCCTGCTTTAACGGGGTTTCCATTCCTATCCCTCCAAAGACTCCTGCATAGTCCTCCGCTTTCCTTCATGTTGTGAAATCTAAGGGACATGCGCCACTGCTCATCTGAGTTGACCATACGGCAACCCTCAACTGCCAGCAGACCCTCCCCTGCCCACATCTCTACATGCTCCTGGGCTTCAAGAAAACTCTAGCCAGGACTTTTCTGCCTCTTTTCCTGCACTCCTCAAGGCTCTGCTGTCCTTGAATGAAGTCATACTCCCCCTTTTGAGCTCATCATTCACTTCTTGTGAAATCCCAGCTTCATGTTTGTTCCTCACTGCAAACCTTCACCTGTTTGAGTTCTCCCAGCACCAAGGGCAGGGTCCCGGCAAGATTTGAAGGGGAGGGAGTGGTGGGGGGAGACAGTACTTTCCTTCTCCCATCCCCTTGGCAACTCTTTTTTCTGGATGCCTGGTGTGAGCTTTGCTGAAGGGGTGAGGAGTCTGCAGGAGAGCGACTCTAAAAGCCACAGATTTCCTCAGCAGATGCAATTAGCACATCCTGGACTATAATAGACCAGAGTGTGGTGCCTGCAGCACAGGCCCTCCCTCCTCCCCTCACCCCAGGTCCACGTCCCAGCCAATGGGGGCCTCTGGTGGTCACAAAGGAATGGAGATGACCAGGTGCACATACCGATTTTTTTTTCCTGCTGTGCTGTTTATTCAGCCTTCCAGAATCTTCTTGTCACCCACCTTTAAATAACTCTCTTATGAAAAGAAGCAGCTGCCCTTCCTTTCCATGGTTATCTGGGTGCATTTTTTACCCTCCGTGAATCCAATATCTCTTCCAGGTTTGCACGATTAGGGTATTCACTTATTAGCTGGGGCGTGACTCCTCTTTGGCTACAACAGGCTGTCTCTCCCAGCGGCACATCAATATACTTTATGGCAGGACAGGGCATGATCTGGGGAGGGACCTCAAGGAGAGAACACAAGAGGGGGAGCCTCTGGGCTGCTGGGGATGCCGTTTTTCTGGATCTGGGTGTTGGATACACAAGCGTGTTCACCTTGTGAAAATTCACTGTGTTTACCCGTAGAGTATTCAATTTTATGTAATTTTCTTAAAAGAAAATCAACAAGCAAACGAATTAGCAAAAAATAATAAACCAAAATATGAAACACAAACAAAAAATTACTTAGGGGCTTACGCAGAGAAACAATCCAGCAAAAACACACACAGAGATACACACACACAACCCCCCAACACACACAGACACCGCCCCCCACAACCCACACACACGGATACCAACTACTGCCCTAGCTCCATATATAAGGCGGCAGCCCAGGAAAGGGTGCAAGTAAGAACCTCAGTTCCATCAAGAAAATGCATGCCTGCCTGCCCACGATCCCTCCGAGCCCAGAAAGCTTGCTTTGTACCCACTGCTGACCATGTGCCCTTCCTTCTCCTTGTCACCAGGTACAGGCATGGATGCTATTTCCTTTTTTGTTTTGTTTTGTTTTGTTTTGAGACAGAGTCTTGCTCTGTCGCCCAGGCTGGAGTGAGTGGCGCGATCCTGGCTCACTGCAAGCTCCACCTCCTGGGTTCACGCCATTCTCCTGCCTCAGCCTCCCGAGTAGCTGGGACTACAGGCGCCGGCCACCACGCCCGGGTAATTTTTTGTATTTTTAGTAGAGACAGGGTTTCACTGTGTTAGCCAGGATGGTCTCGATCTCCTGACCTCGTGATCCACCCGCCTCAGCCTCCCAAAGTGCTGGGATTACAGGTGTGAACCACCACGCCCGGCCAATGCCTTTTTTTTTTTTTTGACAGGCTCAATGTAAAACATTCTGGTTTCTATCTGGTCACTTTACACAGTATATGTTTTAAACATCTCATCAGAGACACCAGCTGGGTAAGGCTTTTAGAAATTGAAAGTCTTGTATGAAAATTGAGGCTAACGGCAGCAAAACTCACACTTCTGTACTCCAACCCTTCGTACCTGAGGTCACACTTCGTCTTTCAGGTGGCCTGAGGCCAGTCTTTAAGCCCTTTGGTTACTACTTTTGAAATCAGCCTCCTAGTCATTCCCAAGGTCATATCCTCAGCCAGGGTTTGCTGTGTCTCTGTTTATTGTCTTTTCTCGAGTGTACATCACATTTTCCTGTTTCTTCATATGTTGCATCATTTTGGATGATTTCCTAGACAGTGTGAATGAAATTTTATAAACAATCTTGATTATGACGTGTTCTTCTGACTGTGATATGTTCTTACATATGTATGCATGCATACATTATATATATAAACAGGCAGCTAGCCTGGTTGAACAAAAACTGCAAACTTGGTCTCCCCTGCACTGGTGGAAACAGAAGTCTCTGTTCAGTCTCAGGTGAACTGCTTACAATCTTCCCTGTGTGCGTATTTCAGGCACAGTCAGAGTTGGGCAGCGTACATAAACAGGATTTAGGGCCCCCCCCGCCAACCACGACTCTCTTCTTTCTGAGGCTGCACTCTCCCCCCATTTTCTAGCTCACGTGACTGCCCCAAACTCTATCCTCTGGTTTTTCATGCCAGTGAAGCTGCAGGTTTTTCCATTGGAATTTAAGCTGTCCTTCATGGCAGGGACTTGGAACTTCCCCCAGGCTGAAAACCATAAAACAATGAGAAACTCACCCAGTCCCATTCCCCTATAACCAAGTGTCTGTCTGTTTCTGACTGTCCCTAATGACTTCAGAGAGTTGCTGTTATAGTTTATCTTATATTTCTATTTAAAATTATGTACATTATTACCTTTACATAATATATTTAAAACATTTTAAATATTTGTAATATTAATGTATTACATTACTGCTATATCAATTATATGCATATGAATATGAAATATACATCAATATGCTTTTAATGTAGAATAGTTGTAACATTCACATTTATGCACTTACATGCTTATTTATTTAGTGGGTGTTACCTGCAGGGGGACTGCACCAACAGAACATACTTGGCCTGAAGCAGATCCCCGAGTTGGTTGACCTGAAGCACACATGGAGAAGCCCATGAACAGCTCCAAAGCTCCAAACATAATTAATTGTGAAGAGACAGTAAAGGAACATTTCTGTAAATGCATGTCAGGGCCTCCCTCCACATAGAAATGGCAGAAAATTGTGTTTTCACATAGCACAAGCATTGATGTGGGGTATGGGGAGAAGGGTTGGTGGGGAGGTACAAAGACTGATAAAACATAAATAGTCCCTTCCCATGCAGCCACCAAAAAAAAGGACATAGGAGAAAGGAATACCCGGGAGAGGTCCATGAAGCAGGTGTGGGCCCAGGATAGAGTGCCCCCCCACGGAGGCCTGCCTGCTCACCTAACCCCATCACACCTCCTTGGTCATCCCTAGTGCTGAGGAATGAAACCTCCGAGGACTTTTCACCCTTGTCAAGAGCATGAAAGACTGTTCTTTGTTTTAATAAACAAAACAAAACAAAACAGCTCATCCTCCAAATTCTATCCTAGCCTTTAGTCCCCTTCAGGGAGTTGGGGACCTGAATGAAGGAGAGCAGCAGACAGGAAACACAGCTCTGTTTTTCTTTTCTTTTCTTTTTTGTTTGTTTGTTTTGAGACACAGTCTCGCTCTGTCACCCAGGCTGGAGTGCAGTGGCTGGATCTCGGCTCATTGCAAGCTCCGCCTCCAGGGTTCACACCATTCTCCTGCCTCAGCCTCCCGAGTAGCTGAGACTACAGGTGCTGCCACCTCACCCGGCTAGTGTTTTTTTTGTTTGTTTGTTTTTGTTTTTTTTTTGTATTTTTTAGTAGAGACGGGGTTTCACCGTGTTAGCCAGGATGGTCTCGATCTCCTGACCTCATGATCCACCCGTCTCAGCCTCCCAAACTGCTGGGATTACAGGCTTGAGCCACCGCGCCCGGCCACAGCTCTGTTGCTCTGTTTTTCTTTCCTTTCCTTTTCTTTCTTTCTTTCTTTTCTTTCTTTCTTTCTCTTTTTCTTTCTCTCTTTCTCTCTCTCTCTCTTTCTTTCCTTTCTTTCTTTATCTCCCTCTTTCTCTCTTTCTTTCTTTCCTTCTTTTTTCCCCTCTTAGAGATGCTGTTCTTTCCATCTAGCCTTCCTAAAGCATCTGGGCCCTCCAAATGCTGACCTCACTCCTCAGGAAAATTTAACATCAATTCTACTCGAGGCTTAAATTGTGGAAAACTTTTTTTGTTTGTTTCATTTAGTATAGATTTTCTTTCCACAGTGCCGTATGGGCTTGTTTCATCCCCCCTTTCATTAACCGCCCTTCATCACAATGCACAATGTGTTTTGCATTCCACTGGCACCTACCCTAAGGATGCCATCAGCCACTGGGGCCCTCAGTAGCCAATTGGCACCAAAGGACTGGCAACAGAGTGGAAAGAATATGGCAGCTTGACATGAAGCCATGCTCATTTTTTGATCAAAGAGTGATTAGACAGATGGAGTCTGAGGATCAGTGAACGGGGTGGGTTCTATGTCTTGATGGGCAAGAAGGTGGTCTCACAAAGGTCCCCAGAAGAGCGCTCAAACAGCAGAAGACCCCCATGGTGCACAAGCCTGTGTGCAGACTCTAGAGGCATCCTGGGAACATACCAGACCCCCTCACACCCTACATCACATAAAGCCACAATGTAACGATTTCCCCAAAACAGCAACTCCAAATCTACTCCCATTGCTTATCCCAAATCCTGAATTAATATTTGAGGATCTGGAGCGCACTCTCTAGTTAGCAATAATATCTGGGTTTAGAAGCCTGAAAAGAGAAATGTAGCCAGCAAGGTACACAGCTCATAGCAATATAATTCTACTTCCCTGCCTCCAAAGTCATCCTAAAAAGCCTGAGAAACTTCACGTGTCATCTCAATCAACACCTTATAGCATGAGTCGCAGCTCACTCAGTATCTGCTTCAGGATCCCCCAAAGCCCATGTCCAACCCTAAAGCCCCAGAAGTTCATGTGGCCAGAGGTGCTGACAGTTGAGCAGGATGGTTTCTGCAGAGTCCTATTAATTCCTACAGTGACAGACCGTAACCCAGCAGAAAAGCAGCCGAGAGGGAGCACTGCTCATATTTCTCAGATCTGGGCAAAGCTTCCTAGGATACATCTGTTTTCTTAATTCAGTCTTTATGAAGCCATTACTCACCTCCAAGGTCTTAACTCTTTGCCAAATTCCAAGCTCCTTTTCTTCCACTTCTCAAGCCATAAAATACGGGGGTTAACTTCAGACCCAAATCAAGGAAATCTTCTCCCCAGTAAAATAATAGTACCATATAATTAAATGTGTAAAAAGTAAAATAATTCGTGTGTAAAACGGGCCATATATATGAAACTATGCTAACTCGCATCTTGTACTTTTATACAGGAAATATGGTGAATTAGAAACGATCAATTTGTATGGAGGAATAAGCTGGAAGGAAGGGAATGGTAGTGGAAATCCTCCACACTTCTCAATTCATCTCTTTCCCAACTGCCTGATGCAGCTTCCATCAACAGAGAAGTGCTGGTGCTGAGAAGGCGCCCCTCCTGCTCCATGAAGATGCACTTGATCCAGAAAGGTCTGTTCCAACTTATCCACCACTCCTGTACTTGCTCCCCTCTTCCCAAATGCCCGACAACAGCTTTGGCCTCAGGGACACAAAGCTGCAGGCCTGAGTTGCACATTTCTGCTGAAAGTCCCCAAACCAAAAATTCTGTGCATCCTATGGTCAATCATACTCTTATACTCAGCACAAGAAACCACCCCTGGTTCTGGACTGACAAGGCTTGTGGGGATCAGAGACTTACATCTAGAAATGCAATTAGAAGGGAGCACAAAATATGCATCCCATGCCTGAAGGTGCCAGGAAATCCAGGCACTGTCCTTTCCTTCATGCATTCCTGGTGAATCCAATTTGTTTCACCCATCATGGTCTGAGCTCAAATTCAACCTTGCACTTTTTATTTTATAGCATGGAATATCAATTAAATCTGAGATTACCATATTCCATTCTGGCACATCATACTTTTATATAGACATAGTGGCAGATAGGCAGAGCAAGGGAGTTAACTCTTTGTGGAGATATTTCTAAGCCAGCAAGTGTTTTTATTTTTATTTTTTCGAATTTCTGGTTAAGAAACCTTGGTATTTGTGTTTAGTTTCCATGTATATGCCATTAGCAAACTGTCTGAAAAAGAACTGAAGAAATGCAATACTATTTACAAACACCTACCAATAATTAAAATACCTAGAAACATATTGAATGAAGGAGATGAAAGATCTTTACAATGAAAATTATAAAACATTTATAGGCCAGGCGCGGTGGCTCAAGCCTGTAATCCCAGCACTTTGGGAGGCTGAAACGGGTGGATCATGAGGTCAGGAGATCGAGACCATCCTGGCTAACACGGTGAAATCCCGTCTCTACTCAAAAATACAAAAAACTAGCCGGGCGAGGTGGTGGGCGCCTGTAGTCCCAGCTACTTGGGAGACTGAGGCAGGAGAATGGCGTGAACCCGGGAGGCGGAGCTTGCAGTGAGCTGAGATCCGGCCACTGCACTCCAGCCTGGGCCACAGAGCGAGACTCTGTCTCAAAAAAAATAAAAAATAAAAAATAAAACGTTTATAGAAGAAGATGAAGAGGACACAAATAAATGAAAATATATTAAACTTTCTTGGTACCACAAGACTCTGGACAGCCAAAGCAATCTTGAGAAAAAAAAAAAAAAACGAAACAAAACAAAACAAAACAAAAACAGAGCTTGAGGCACCATACTACCTGATTTCAAAATGTACTGCAAAGCTGTAATAGCCAAAACAGCACAGTATTGGCATAAAAACACATACACCAATGGAACAATACAGAAAGCCCAGAAATAAACCCACATATTATAGCCAACTGTTTTGGACAAGGTGCCAAGAAGACAATGGAGAAAAAAATCTCTCTTCAACAAATAGTGTTAGGGAAAACTGGATATCCACATGCAAAATAATGAAATTTGATACCTATCTCTCACCATATGCAAAATTCACATCAAAACAGAGTAAAGTCTTCATGCAATACCTGACACTATGAAAATACAGAAGAAAACATAGAGGAAACATAGAGGAAAGACGTCAAGAGCATGAACAAAAGCAAAAATAAACAAACTGACTACATCAAACCAAAAAAGCTTCTGCACAGCAATGAGAACAATCAACAGAATGAAGACACAAGCTATGTAATGGGAGAAGATATCTGTAAACTGTACATCTGACAAAGGGTTATCTAAAACTTGTAAGGAACTCAAATAATTCAAAAGCAAAAATCAAAATATTTAGGTAAAAAACGGGCAAGAGACATAGATAGACAAGACATACAAATAACCAACAGGTATATGAAAAAAATGTTCAAGATCACTAATCATCAGGAAAATGCAAATAAAAATCACAGTGAGGTATCACCTCACCCAAGTTAGGATGGCTGTTACCAAAATGACAAAAAATAACAAATGCTGGCAAGTGTGTGTAGAAAAAGGAACTGTTGCGCACTGTTGGGGGTAGTGTAAATTTGTATAGCCATTACAGAAAACACTACGGAGTCCTCTCCAAAACAATTAAAAATACATCTACCCAGAAGATCCCACTACTGGGTATATACCCAGGAAAACATGTCAAAGGGACATCTGCATTCTCATGTTTATCGCAGCATGATTCACAATAGCCAGAATAAGGAACCAACCTGTGTCCACAAAGAGATGAACAGACAAATAAAATAAGGTCTGTCTACACAGTGGAATACTATGTAGCCATAAAAACCCCTGCCATTTGAGACAAGAATGAAACTGAAGGACATTATACTAAGTAAAATAAGCTAGACACAGAATGACAAATATTGCATGATCTCATTTCTATGTCAAATTTAAAAAATGATCTTATAGAAGTTGAGAATATAATAGTGATTATCAGAGACTGGGGAGAATAGGAGGGAGAAAGAAATGAGACAAGGTTGGTCAATGGGAAAATTGTTATGGTTCAATAGGAGGACTAAGTTCTGGTACTATATTTCATGGGAGGGTGACGACAGCCAACAATAATGCATTGTATATTTCAAATAGCTGGAAGAGAGGATTTTTAATGTTCTCACAATACAGAAATGATAAATGTCAAGGTGACGGATATACTAATTACCATTGATAATAACACAATGTATACATGTATCTGAACATAACATTGTACCTCATAAATGTACAATTACTATATGTCGATAAAAATTCAATTTAATTTAGAAAGAAATCTAGGCACAGAGGGTGGGCATATTCATCAACTTCTTTTAAAATCATTAACCTTATTATTATAACTAACATACAACAAATTTCATCCATTTTAAGTGTACAGTTTAATGAGTCTTAAAAATTGATTTCATCTGTATGACCACAATAACAATCAAGATATAGAAATTTTGATCACCCCCCCTCCAAAATTTCATCCTTCCCTTTGCATTCAATTCCCAAGTCCCAGTCCTAGGCAAGCAAATGATACGATTTTTGTTACAAAAGATCAGTTTCAGAAATTTATGTAAATTGATATTACAGTATGATGTCTCACTTCTTTTACTTAGCAAATATTTTTGAGGTTCATTCATGTTATGTGTTTCAGTGGTTTGTTCCTTACTATAGCTTAGAAGTGTTCCATTTTATGGATATAACATGATTAGTTACCCATTCAATTGTTGATAGAAATTTTGGTTGTTTTCTGTTTGGGGATATAACTTATTCATATGGTAACTATATGTTTACCTCTATAATAAATTTCCAAACTGTGTGCTTTAAAAAGTTGTATAATTTGATGATCCTAACAGCAGTATATGATAATTTCATTTGTTTCACATTAGTGCCAACAATTAGTATTGCCAACCTCTTAAATTTTAGCCATTCTACTGGCTGCGTAATACCATTGCATTGTGGTTTTTTAAATTTGCATTTCTCTGATGACGACTCATGCTGAGCATTTTTGTGGAGTGTATTGGCCATTCATTTATCTTCTAGTGTCTGGTTAAGTATTTTTTTCATGTTTTATTGAATTGCTTGCCTTATATCTTAATTTTAAGATTTTTTTCCATATTGTAGATACAATTAACTTGCCAGATGTATGTATTACAAATACTTTCTCACAGTTTGTGGCTTGTCATTTTATTTCCTTAAAAACACCTTTCAAATAACACAATTTTTGGATCAAGTTCAGATTATTAAGTTTTCATTTATGGTTCAAAGTATGTCTCACCTAAAATCATGAACATCTTTAATACCTGGGTGTTGAAATAATCTGTGCAACAAACCCTCATGACACAAGTCTACCTATGTAACACACCTGTGCTTGTACCTCTGGACTTAAAAGTTACAAATAAATAAATAATAAATAAATAATGTAGAAAATGGATAAATGTATTTTGTTAAAATATTTTCTCCTAGATGGGTTATAACTTTAGCTTTCATGTTTAGTACTACGGTCTACGTTAAGTTAATTTTGTGTTTGATGTGAGATAAAGATCACGGTTAGTTTTTCACCAAATGGATAATCAATTGTTGTAGTACTTGTTAAAAAGACTATCTGTTCCTGATTGAACTACCTTGGAAATGTTGTCAGAAAACAATTGACCCATATACGTATGAGTCTATTTCTGCACTCTCCATACTGTTCCATGAAGCTGCATGTTTACCAGTAGACCAATAATGCACTGTTGTGATCAATGTAGCTTTATAGTAACTTAAAATCAGACATTGTGAATACTTTAATTTTGATCCTCGATTTCAAAATTGTTTTGGTCATTCTAGGTCTTTTGCATTTCCAAATGAATTTTTGAATTAGATCATCATTTTATTTAAAAATCATCCTGTTATTTTGATGAGTTTGCACATTATACGTCTACTTGACATCTTAACAATATTGAGCCCTATGACCAGGACCATGCTATATATTTCCATTTGTTTGGATCTTCTTTAAATTCGCATGGTGACTGTTTTCACTGCAGAGGTCTTGAAAACATTTTGTTAAATATATCCTGGTTTTATGTTTGTTGTTTGCTATAAGTGGTAATATTTTTTATTTTCAAATTGTTTGCTAGTGGTAGAGATACAAAGAATTTTTGTGTTTCGACTCTGTGCCCTGCAATCCTGTCAAATCCACTGCTTACTTTTACTGTATGTTTTGTAGACTCCTTAGAATTTTAAAATATACATTAACGTCATTTATAAAGAGTTATTTAAAGTGTTTACACTATACATTCTAAATTCTGATCCACTAATCCCATCACATCTGAGTCTATTTCAGTTGACAGATTTTTCTCCTAGTTGTGGATCACATTTTCCTGCTTTTCACATGTTTAGTGATTTTTGAGTGAATGCTGAATATTGTGAATATTCAGTTTGTGAATATTGTGAATGTTTCAGTGTTGATTATATGGATTCTGTTGGGCTTTGTTCACAAAGAAAATTAAGAAACTTGCCAATCAGCTCAATCATTTTGAGGCTAATTTTGAGGCATTATTAAGGCAGGCTTGGTGTTACTTTACTGATAGTTTGACTCCATTCCTAATGAGTCATTCTTTCTGGATTTCCCCTGAATGTCTTGGTTGTTCTTCTTTTTTTCAGACGGAGTTTCACTCTAGTTGCCCAGACTGGAGTGCAATGGTGTGATCTCGGCTCACTGCAATCTCTGCCTCCCGGATTCAAGCTTTTCTCCTGCCTCAGCCTCCTGAGTAGCTGGGATTACAGGCATGCACCACCATGCCTGGCTAATTTTTTGTATATTTAGTAGAGATGGGGTTTTTCCATCTTGGTCAGGCTGGTCTCGATCTGCCCGCCTCGGCATCCCAAAGTGCTGAGATTACAGGCGTGAGCCACTGCACCCGGCCGATTTGCCTGATCTGTGATGGGATGTTCTTCGGATCTGCACAACGTTTAGAACACACTCAGTTCACAGCTCTGTGGTTGCTTTTGCCCAGTCTCCCAGTGTGTTCTCCCACATATGCCTGGCTTGGTAGCAGATTCAATGGGAATCGAGGCAGATTTCTGGAGCTTTTTATTTCTGCATATTTTTCTTTCCTTTGTTACTATGTCCCATAAATCCCAGGCATCTCAACTCCCTCAGCCCTGACCTTTGTTTCCTCATATTAGAACAGTTCTACTGTTTCTTAGTATCCCACTTCGTCCATTATAGTTGAAACGGGCTTCAGGGACAAAAGTGGAGCAATTGTTTATTTCTTTTCTCTCAAAGATGCAGTTCTATGCTGCCTCCTGTTAATGTTTAAACACGATTGTTTCACATATTTCTCCCAGTTTATGACAGGAGGAAAAGTCCAGTCTAAGCTCTTTTTAGTGGTAAGAAACAAAAGTTCTACCACCCTTTTAATTCACCTTTTCAATATACCTGAGCTAAAATTAAGAGCACCTGATGTTTGCTATAAACATGGCACAGAATCTAAGAAGACCCCTTAAAGCTCAGAGGGTGACACAATGTCTTGCTATTCCACCCTATACACACCATACCATGACTTTTACCAATTCAAGAACAAATCTCCAGTTCACCCTAATTGTAATATTCTGTATTCTCCTGCTGTATCATTTAGCATGTTCCAAGCAGTCTGCTTTGAATTTAGCAGAATGTTAGAGTTCTACAATAAATAATAGGAATAGCAGAGAGAAAAATTCATACTTCTTATGCTCTGGGTAGTGATAAACTTAGATACTGTTTCCCTCAGTATTTCCGAAGTATGTTAAAAGTGCTCAGTAAGCTCAGGTAGATCTGCAGTCCTCTATTTAAAGATAACATAATGGATCAACAAAATGTGGCATATTTATACAATGGAATATTATTGGGCCATACAAAGGAATGAAGCACTGACATAGGGTGCAACACTGATAAGCCTTGGAAATATCACGCTAAGTGAAAGAAGCCCATAACAAAAGACCACATATTATATTATTCCGTTCATATGGACTGTCCAAAATAAGCAGACTATAGGCCTATAAAGTATATTGGTGATTGCTGGCCAGATGCAGTGGCTCACATCTGTAATCCCAGCACTCTGGGAGGCCAAGGTGGGTGGAAAATCTGATCTCAGGGGTTCAAGACCAGCCTGGGCAACATGGTGAACCCCTGTCTCTACCAAAAATACACATACACTCACACACACACACACAAATTAGCCGGGTGTGGTCATGTGCATCTGTGATCCCAGCTACTCAGGAGACTGAGGTGGGAGTATTGTTTGAGCCTTGGAGGCACAGGTTGCAGTGAGCTGAGATGATGCCACTGCATTCCAACCTGGGTGACAGAGTGACACCCCGTCTCAAACAAAAAAAGTATATTAGACGTTAGTGAGGGTTGATGGTGATAGCTAAAGCAAATGATAATTCATGTAATTAAAATGTTCTGTAATTACCTGTGATGATGTTTGCACATATCTGCAGCTATTATAAAACCAATGGAATTGTACACTTAATTTTTTATCTGCATAAATTTAAGGAGTGCAAGCGAATTTTGTTACGTGGATATGTTGCACAGTGCTGAAGCCTGGGATTTTATTGTAACCATCACCTGAATAATATGCACTATGTCCATTAAGTAATTTCTCATTCCTGGCATCCCTACACCCTCCCATACATTTGAGTGTCCAGTGTTTCTTATCCCACAACCTATGGCCATGTGTGCACATTATTTAGCTCCCACTTACAAACTGCAATTACAACATGTTGCATTTGAGTTTCTGTTTAAGACTTGTTTTACTTAAGCTAATGGCCTCCAGCTCCATTCATGTTGCTGCAAAAGATGTGATTTTACTATTTTCTATGGTTGAAAAGTATTCCATCATGTATACGTGTGTGTGTGTGTATTCCACATTTTATTTATCAGTTTATCAGCTGATGGACATCTAAATGATTCCACATCCTTGCTGCTGTGAAGAGTGCTATAATAAACATCTGGGTGCAAGTATCTTTTTTACCTAATGACTTCTTTTCCTTTGGGTAGACACCAGCAGTAGGATTGCTGGACTGTATGGTAGTTCTACTTTTAGTTATTTGAGAAATCTCCATACTGTTTTCCACATAGGTTGCAGTAATTTACATCCCCACCAACAGTGAGGATATAAGTGTTCCTTTTTCTCTACATCCTTTGCTAACATCTGTTATTTTTCATTTTTTAGCAATAACCATAGTGACTAGTGTAAAATGGTATCTCAGTTTGGTTTTAATTTACAATTCTCAGAAACAGCATTAGAAACAATTCAGCATCATTTTTATTATGATTATTATTTTTATTATAGTAAAAATCCTCAACAAATTATACATAGAAGCAACATACCTCAAAATAAAGAACATGTATGATAAACTTATAGCCAAAATCATACCGAATGGGGAAAAATTGAAAACAATGCCCCTAAGAACTGCAACAAGACAAGGATTCCACTTTTATCACTCCTATCCAGTGTAGTACTGAAAGTCCTGGTCAGAAAAATCAGGCAAGAAAAAGAAAAAACAAAGGCACCCAGACTGGAAAATAGGAAGTTGAATTATCTCTTTATGCTGGCAATATGATCTTATGTATAGAAAACTGCAAAGACAAAGCTGGAGGCATCATGCTACCTGACTTCAAACTATGTTATAAGTCTACAGTAACCAAAACAGCATGGTACTGGTACCAAAACAGACATATAGACCAATGGAACAGCACAGGGACCTCAGAAATAAGGCCACGCATCTATAACCATCTGATTTTCGACAAACCTGACAAAACTAAGCAATGGGGAAAGGATTCCCTATTTAATAAATGGTGTTCGGAAAACTGGCTAACCATATGCAGAAAACTGAAATGGGATCCCTTCCTTACACCTTGTAAAAAAATTAACTCAAGGCAGACTAACGATTTAAATGTAAAACCCAAAACCATAAAAACCCTAGAAGAAAATTTAGGCAATACCATTCAGGACATAGGCATGGGCAAAGATTTTATGATGAAATCACCAAAAGCAATTGCAACAAAAGCTAAAATTGACAAATGAGATCTAATTAAAGAGCTTCTGTGCAGAAAAAAAATCATCAGAACAGGCGACCTACAGAATGGGAGAAAAATTTTTACAATCTACCTATCTGACAAAGGTCTAATATGCAGAATTTATAAGAAACTTTAAATTAAATATTAGAAGGAGACCTAGAGAAAACTTTTCTGGACATTGCTCTCTGCAAAGAATTCATGACTAAGACCTCAAAAAGCACAAGCAGCAAAAGCAAAAATAGACAAATGGGACTTATTAAACTAAAATACTTTTCCATAGAAAAAGAAATAAGCAATAAAGGGAACAGACAACCTGCAGAATGAGAGAAAATATTTGCAAAATATGCATCTAACAAGACACTGCTATTCAGAACTTACAAGAAACACAAAGAACTCAACAACAACAACAACAAAAGTAAACTCATAAAAAGTGAGCAAAGGGCATGAACAGTTTCCTTTGTGAATTTGTTTTTTAATTTTAGATTCAAGGGGTACATATACCCGTTTGTTACATGGGTATTACATGTGTAATGATGGGGGTTGGGCTTCTGTGTGTGTATCACCCAAATATTGAACATTGTAATAAATAATTTACCAATCCTCACCCCCACTCCCAATTTCTCCTCTTTTGGAGTCCCTTTTAGTGTATTATTTCCATCTTTATGTCCATATGTACCCATTGTTTTGCTCCCACTTACAAGCGAGATAATGTGCCATATTTGATTCTCTGCTTTTGAGTTAGCTCGCTTAGGATAATGGCCGCTGGTTGATCCATGTAGCTCCAAAAGAGATTACTGCATTCATTTTTAATGGCTGCATAGTATTTCATGGTGTACATTTAACACGTTTTCTTTATCCAGTCTGGCAGTGACGGGCACTTAGGTTGGTTCCGTGACTTTGCTATTGTAAACGGTGCCATGATAAACATACTAGTGCGGGTGTCCGTTTTATACAATGATTATTTTCCTTTGGATATATAACCCAGCAGTGGGATTGCTCAAAAGAATACAGACACTCAAAGGAAGAAGGGGTCAAAGAAAATAAAAAGACATACAAATGGCCAGCAATCATAGGAACTGTACACTTTATATTAAGGAATTACATGTTTTTTTGTTTGTTTTTGTTTTAGAAAAAAAAAAAGCTGAGCATGGTGACTCATGCCTGTAATCCCAATACTTTGGGAGGCCAAGGTGGGTGCATCACCTGAGATCAGGAGTTCGAGACCAGCCTGGCCAACATGGTGAAACCCTGTCTCTACTAAAAATACAAAAATTAGCTAGGCATGGTGGCGGGTGTCTGTAATCCCAGCTACTTGGGGGAGGCAGAGGTTGCAGTGAGCTGAGACTGTCCCACTGCACTCCAGCTTGGGCAACAGAGCGAGACTCTGTCTCAACAAAACAAACAAACAAACAACAAAAAAAGAAAAAGAAAAAGAAAAAAAGAACATAATGATCCATCAAGATACAATGCCAGAGCCCAGAACCCAAACTTCAACTCCACAGATACACAGATATGACATGAACAAAGGTAAATTGGTGGATTAAGCATATTAAGCATGCAATTTTAAAAGACTTTTGCTTAGGGGCGTGTGTGTGTGTGTGTGTGTGTGTGTGTGTGTGTGTTACAGAAAAATAGCACTTTCGAAGCAAGTGTTTTCCATGGCAGTGTGTATGTGATATTTGGGGTAAATATGCCAAGAACAAATATAGAAGGTGGAGGTATACATGAGCTTGTTGGAAAGGACCTCTAATCCTACCCAGTGATCTTAGAGGGTAAAACGTGAGTAAAGACTCCTGAAAAAAAAAAAAAAAGAGAGAAGAAAGGACATTCTGGCAGGGCGTGAGTCTCCTCATTCAGTTCACTCATGCCTGTCCCCCTCCTCAGCCCACGTAAAAATGTTGTATAACTTTGTATAACAATGGGATAGTCCCAGATATTTCACTGGAATCTATGACTTCTTGAGCATTGTTCCTGTCACCATAGTTTCTGAGTTTGTCTTTTCTGTAGTTTCACAGAAATGGAATCACAGAGTAAACATCCTGATTCTTGCTCCATTCCCTGAGCACAGCGCTTGAATAGTCATCTGTGCTATGGCATGTGTCAGCAGCAGCTCCTTCCTCCTGCCCAGCAGCACTTGGTTGTGTGAATACACGCCATATGTTTATCTATTCACAGCATTTATATTTATATTCACAGGTGAACAGCATTCGGTTGTATCTGGATTGCAGCTATGAGGAATAAAATGGCTCTGAATATTTGTGAACAAGTATTTTTGCAGACATATTTTCATTTGTATTGGATCAATAACTAGATTATTGATTCTTATTGTAATTGCATGTTTATAAGAAACCGACAAACTATTTTTCAAAAAGATTGTATCCATTGGTTAAGATACAGTCCTTAACTCTCTATTTTTTTTTTTTTTTTTTTGAGACAGAGTCTCGCTCTGTCACCCAAGCTGGAGTGCAGTGGCGCGATCTCAGCTCACTGCAAGCACCACCTCCTGGATTCACGCTGTTCTCCTGCCTCAGCCTCCCGTGTAGCTGGGACTACAGGCGCTCGCCACCACGCCCGGCTTATTTTTTGTATTTTTAGTAGAGACGGGGTTTCACCATGTTAGCCAGGATGGTCTCGATCTCCTGACCTTGTGATCCACCGGTCTTGGCCTCCCAAAGTGCTGAGAGGCCGAGGCAGGCAGATCATAAGGTCAGGAGTTCAAGACCAGTCTGGCCAACATAGTGAAAACCTGTCTCTACTAAAATACAAAAAATTAGCTGGGCATGGTGGTATGTGCCTGAAATCCCAGCTACTCAGGAGGCTGAGGCAGGAGAATCATGTGAACCTGGGAGGCGGAGGCTGCAGTGAGCTGAGATTGCGCTACTGCACTCCCACCCAGGTGACAGCATGAGACTTTGTCTCAAGAAAAAAAAAAAAGAAAAAGAAAAGAAAGATAGATAGATGATTGATAGACAGACAGACAGACAGATAGATAGATAGCTTGTCTCAAGAAAAAAAAAAGAAAAAGAAAAGAAAGATAGATGATTGATAGATAGACAGACAGACAGACAGATAGATAGATAGATAGCCATCCATCCATTAGGCTCACATATCAGTGTCTCTGTTGCCAGCCCCCCCACTGCTAATGTCATATATTTTCGCTTTCATGTAATTGTAGCATGCTAATTCTGTAGTGATTTCTGCATTAGACTAGACTAGGTTATACTGTGGTAACAAACTTAACCCAAAGGGTCTGTGGCTTAACACATTAGTCATTTCTTTCTCACATTACACATCCTACACATATTGGTAGGGGTTTCTATGCGATACGGTTTCCCAGGGACCCAGAGTGCTAAACTTATGACCTTCATGGTAACCTTTTTGTTGTTTTTATCCCCCCTCAACATTATTCTACTAGAACCTTTGGTCAGCATGTAGTCTATCATTTTAAACAAATTCTGTCTAATATTATTTCAAACCATGGGGATAGTTGAGCAGCGAAAGTGAATGTACATATGGCCTAGAGCCATCATTTTTAGAAATTATAACAAAAAAGTCAGAGAATGAAGTCAACAAGCTCAGAAGGCTTCATGCCAAGAGACAGAAAGTTCTGGCTGGGCACAGTGGCTCACGCCTGTAATCCCAGCACTTTGGGAGACCGAGGCGGGCAGATCATGAAGTCAGGAGATTGAGACCACCCTGGCTAACATGGTGAAACCCTGTCTCTATTAAAAATACAAAAAATTAGCCGGATGTGGTGGCGGGCACCTGTAGTCCCAACTACTTGGGAGGCTGAGGCAAGAGAATGGCGTGAACCCAGGAGGTGGAGCTTGCGGTGAGCTGAGATTGTGCACTGCACTCCAGCCTGGGGGACACAGCAAGACTCTGTCTCAAAAAAAAAAAAAAGAAAGAGATAGAAAGTTCTTCCAACAGTGTGATGACAAGAGGTTACGATCACGAAAGTCACGCAGTGCACCAAGCGCAGAATACAGGCCACAAGGAAAGCTGGCTGAGCATGGATGACCAATTTTGATCTGCTCACAAAAAGGCTGACGGAAACTACAGCATTCTCAAAACAAACAAGTTTTAAAACATCAAACATTCTTATGTCATTTCGACCAAACAATAAAGCAAACTCCCCAGCTCCTGTCTCTATCTTCCATAGGACAAGAAATGTCCTGTAGAGAATCCATAATCACGAGGTACAGTGAATACCACCAAAATAAGCGTTATTATATTAACTGTAGCATTCTAAACCTGCTCCCTTCTTCCAAATTCTTACTTAAATAATTTATGAAGAAGTCAACTTTTAACAAAGGTGCGAAGAATACACATTGGGGAAAGGATCATTTCTTCAATAAATGGTTCTGGGAAAATCAACAGCCACAGGCCGAATAAGCAAACTAGACCCCTGCCTTTCACTACATGCAAAAATCAACTCAAACTGGGCTAAAGACTTAAATGTATGACCTGAAACTATGAAACTACTGGATAAAAACATAGAGGAAGAAAACTACACAACATTGGTTTGGGCGATGATTTTTTTTTATTTGACCCCAAAAAACCCAGGCATCAAAAGCAAAAAGAGACAAATGGGATTACAGCAAACTAAAAAGCTTCTGCTCAGCAAAGGAAACAATCAACAGAATGAAAAGACAACCAACAGATAGGTAGAAAACGTCTGCAAACTATACATACGATGTCAAGGGGTCACTATCCAAAATATTTAAGGAACTCAACTCAATAGCAAGCCCAAACAAATAAAAAACCTGCTTAAAAGCGGACAAACAACATGAATAGACATTTCTCAAAAGAAGACATACAAATAGCTGACATGTATATTAAGATGCTCAGTATCAATAATAATCAGGGAACTGCAAATCAAAACCACAATGAGATATCACCTCAACCCAGTTAGAATGGCTATTAACAAAATGACAAAAAAAAAATAACAAATGCTGGTATGTGTAGAAGAAAGAACTCTTACACACTGTTGGTGGTAATGTAAATTAGAACAGCCATTATGGAAAACACTATGAAGGTTCCTCCAAAAATAAAAATTGAACTACCCTATGATCCAGCAATCTCATTACAGGGTATATATACCCAAAGGAAATGAAATCACTATGTCTAAGAGGCATCCGAATTCTCATATTTATTGCAGCACTATTTACAATAACCAAGAAATGGAATCGACCTAAGTGTTCATCAGTGGATGAATGGATAAAGAAATGTGGTACATATTCACAGTGGGATAATATTCAGCAGTAAAAAAGATGAAATCCTGCCATTTGTGACAAGGACGAACCTAGAGGAAACTATGTTAAGTGAACTAGTATTCACACAGAAAGACAAATACTTCATGATCTCACTCATATCTGGAATCTAGTTGATCTCATAGAAGTGAGGTTAGAATGGTGCTTACAGAGGCTGGGAGGCTAGCGGAAGGGGAGAATGGAGACAGGAGGCTCAGAGGAGGAGAGAATGGGGAGATATTGGTGAAAGGATACATAATTACAGTTAGATGGAAGGAATACATTTCAAGACATCTATTCAACAGCAAGGTGACTATAGTTAATGATAGTATATTGTATGCTTAAAAAAAGCAAAGACAGTGGATGTTATGTGCTTTGACCACAAAGTAAGAGAGGTAATGCATTTGTTAATTGGCCATATTTGACCATTCCACAAGATATATATGCTTAAAAGCAGAATGTTGTACACAATAAAAGTCATAGAATATGATATGTCAATTAAAAATGCACACTCATAGGCAATATATTAAATTGTGAAATAGCAGGGTTTCCCCTCCCTTTACTATTTCCACTAAGGGAAATTTAGTTCTTTTGAAACTTGTGGTGGTTGTAAAAAAAATGGGCCACAAATGCTTTGACATTACTTCTGTCTAGAGGTGGAGGTGGGGGTGGAGTCCATGCCCCTCTTCTTGAAACCAGGTTGACTTATGTCTGCTCCACAAGATGACTGGGATGCTGGGTGGCATCTGCATCAGGGTCACAAAAGTTATTCTGCTCTGCCTTGCTCACAAGGACACTCACTCTATAAATCTAAGCCACCATGTGCAACATCCCACCTGAATTCCACTCTGTGAGGAATCCCAAGCCACACGAATAGGGAAGGACACCTGGCGACAGTGTGAATCTCTGAATCATCCCTGCTCAGGCACAAGACATACAAGAGAATGGAATTCTAAATGATTTCAGCCCCCAACTATTTGACTTACTCTCAACCATTGGTGTCTTCCCAGTTGAAGTTCCAGACATTATGAACCACAGAAAAGTCTTTTTTACATGGGTTCATATCCAAGGAATCCATGAGCATAACAAGGTGGTTGCTCTTTTGGGATAGCTTGTCACACAGCAATCAATAACTGGAACACACCTCATAACTGAGAGCTTCATGTGGCCAAGGTGTCATGGAGTTGAGTGGGATATTTTACGCATTAAAGTTCTCTTTGCAAATGGCCCAGGAAGAGAAGAAAAAATGTTTTAATGGTGATGTGGTTTGGCTGTGTCTCCACCCAAATTTCATCTTGAATTGTAGTTCCCACAATCCCATACGTGGGAGGGACACAGCAGGAGGTAACTGAATCATGGGGGTGTATTTTTCCTGTGCTGTTCTTGCAATAGTGAATAAGTCTCATGAAATCTGATGGTTTTATAAAGGGCAGTTTCCCTGCACAAACTCTTTTGCCTGCCACCATGTAAGACATGCCTTTGCTCCTCCTTCGCTTTCTGCCATGATTGTGAGCCCTCCCTAGCCATGTGAAACTGTGAGTCCACTAAACCTCTTTCTCTTTATACATTGCCAAGTCTTGGGTACTTCTTCACAGCAGTATGAAAATGGACTAATACAAATGTGATCTACTGCAGAGGGAGAATTACTGTTTTCTCAGGTCAGAGAAGCTCTTCTTAAGATGCAACTTTTCCTTATTGTGGGTTGTAGTGTGCTTATATTTTCTAGACTCTTGACTCACTTCTTGAAAAACTCAGGCTTCCTATTTACCTTACTTCTTAAATAACAGAACATTAGATTTCTATTTCCTCATTTAATTTAAATTGACCCAATAAAACTGAAGCCCACTAGTTATTTGGTGGTGGAAGGAGGATGAAGCAATGTTTACATTGACCACTAAAGGACTGATCAAGTAATGACTTACAAAGCTTAGTTGGAGAACATAGGCAGAAAGATGCTGTTATGGGAAAACCTTCCCTTACTCTATAAACTTAGCCACCATAACCCACCTACCTCCAAATTCCTTAAGAGTATTCTTCGTCACAGAGACAGAGACCCTAGAAAGATCCCTGTGGTGCTTAGGGAACACTGCCCGGACTTTGCAAAGGCCTTCCAAACAGAAAGGGGGGTCTGAGGTCTACCAATCTCTGCACTCCCTCTTCACTTGACTACTACCAGATTTGTTGCAGTGTGGGAGGGTGGAATGCAGAAATACAAGCCTGGATAAAAATTTCCTCCTAAATTATTCTTGCTTGGAACATCCCATAGTGTTGAACAGCCTTGGTCCCCATCTTCACCTCCAAAAATCTTTGAAAGAAGAAAGAATCCATCAGGTAATGAAGCGCAGATTTACATTATCAGGCAAATTGTAGTTGTTATATTTATCATTATTCACATTTCCTTACATCTTCTCACCTCCATAGGTCTTTAATCATTCTCTTGAAATTTTAGCTGCAACTAATTGCCCACATTATCCTTTATGCTGTATCTACACCATGGACACTATCTACACTATTATTTCAATTATTTGGGGGGTATATATCCATCTTTGGGGAGATGTCTATTCAGGTCCTTTGTCCATTTCAATGTGTTTTGTTCATGTGCTTATTCACATGGCTGTTCAATTCAATGGCTGCTCACATAACTCTCATTTCAGATAATTTTTCAGCAAACCTTCACAGGTGTGGCTATTCTTAAAATAAAATAACGACAGAAACAAAACACACTGAAAATGGACAAAGGACCCAAATATAGTATAAAAGGACCCAAAGATGATATTAAAATGGTCAACAAATACATGGAAAAGATGCTCAACATCACTAATTATTAGGGAAATGCAAATGAAAGCCATAATGAGATAGCACCTAATACCAATTACTGAAAATAACAAGTGTTGGTGAGGATGTAGAGAAATTGGAAATTTTGTACATTGTTGGTGAGAATGTAAAATGGGGAAGGCACTCTAAAAATCGGTCTAGTGATTCTTCAAAATATTAAAACTGGAATTCTCATATGATCCAGGAATTCCACTTCTGGATATATACCCCCAAATAATTGAAATAATGGTGTCAGTGTTATATTTGTATAGTCATGATCACAGCAGCATTCTCCACAATAGTCAAAAGGTGGGAGTAACCCAAATCTCCATTGATGAATTAACAGGTCGACAAAAGTATTCAGCTATATAATGGAAGAAAATACTGACACATGCTACAACATGGATGAGTTCTAAAGACATGTTATTAAGTGAAATAAGCCCGTCACAAAAAGATAAATATTGTATGATTTCACTTATACAAGGTGCCTGAAATAGATTCACAGATATAAAAGTGGATGCTGGAGGCAGGGTGCTGTGGCTCAGGTCTATAATCCCAGCACTTTGGGAGGCCAAGGCGGGAGGATCACTTGAGCCCAGGAGTTGGAGACCAGATTGGGCAATATAGTGAGACTTCACGTCTACTAAAAAATAAAAAATAAATTATCTGGGTGTGGTAGTGTGTGCCTGTAGGCTGAGGTAGGAGGATCACTGAAGCCCAGGAGATCGAGGCAGCAGTAAGCTATGACCAGGCCACTGCACTCTAGCCTGGGTGACAGAGTGAGACCCTGCCTCAAAAAAAAAAAAAGAAGAAGAAGAAGAAGAAGTAGAAGTAGGATGGCAGTTGCCAGGAGCTGGACCAAGGGATTAGAGTTATTGTTTAATGGATACAGAGTTTCAGTTTTGCCAGATGAAAAGAGTTCTGGAGATGGATGGCAGTGATGGTTGCATAATAAATTGTGAAATTAAAAATGGTTACGATGGTAAATTTCAGGTTATGAATATTTTACCACAATCTAAAAAAAAACAACTGTGGGCACAGCATGGGCAAAGAAATAAAGCTAGGAATAAACATGATGTATCATGGGAACGGTAAGGAGACGAACTTCTCAAAACATGTGAATGTGCTTCAGAACAAGGGGAGATACTGTAGACAGGTAAAGAAAAGCCACAGAAAAAGAGGCTGTATTTCATATACGTAAGGTAAGAAATTAGATAAGAACTAGTGTTGGTGAGAGTGTGGAGAAATTGGAATTCTTGTACATTGGTAGGCTGTAAAATTGTGCAGCCATTTTGGAAAACTTCTTTCAATATTTAACTTCATTCTGGAAAACAGTTTTCTGTATATATACACAAGAAGTTCAATATTGAATTACCATCTGACTCAGCAATTCTACTCTTATATATAGACCCAAGAGAAATGAAAACATAACCACATCTAAACTTGTATATAAATTTTCACAGCTGGCTGGGCACGGTGGCTCACGTCTCCAATCCCAGCACTTTGGGAGGCCGGGGCGGGCGGATCATGAGGTCAGGAAATCGAGACCATCCTGGCTAACATGGCGAAACCCCATCTCTACTAAAAATACAAAAAAATTAGCCAGGTGTGGCGGCGGGTGCCTGTAGTCCCAGCTACTCGGGAGGCTGAGGCAGGAGAATGGCGTGAACCTGGGAGGTGGAGCTTGCAGTGAGCTGAGATGGCGCCACTGTACTCCAGCCTGGGCGACAGAGAGAGACTCCATCTCAAAAGAAAATTTTTTTTCCACAGCTATATTATATATTTATGATAGTCAAAAGGTGGAAAAAACTTAGATGTCAAGAAATTGGATGAACAAATAAGTAGAATGTGGTATATACACGAAAACATACATATTATTTCGCTATAAAAAGAGTGAAGACTGGGTGCAGTGGTTGATGCCTGTAATCCCAACACTTTAGGAGACCGAGGTGTGAGGTGCTTGAGCCAGGAGTTCAAGACCAGCCTGGCCAGCATAGTGAAACATTGTCTCTACCAAAATAATGTTTTTTAATTAGCTGGACATGATGGCATACACCTGTACAGACTACAGGTGTGTGGAGGCTCAGTTACTGAGGAGGCTGCGGTGGAAAAACCACTTAAGCCCAAGAGGTAGAGGATGCAGTGAGCTGTGACCACACCCCTACACTCCATCATGGGCAACAGAGTGAGACCCTGTATCAAAAAGGGAAAAAAAAAAAAAAAGTATTGACATGTTATACACCGTGGATGAACCTGAACCTGAAAAACACTTTTTTTTTTTTTGGTGAGATGGAGGAGTCTTGCTCGATCACCCAGGCTAGAGTGCAGAGGCGCCATCTCGGCTCACTGCAACCTCTGCCTCCCAGGTTCAAGCGATTCTTCTGCCTCAGCCTCCCAAGTAACTGGGATTACAGGCACCCGCCACCAGTCCTGGCTAATTTTTGTATTTTTAGTAGACACAGGGTTTCACCACCTTGGCCATGCTGATCTGGAACTCATGACCTCATGATCCACCTGCCTTGGCCTCCCAAAGTGCTGGGATGACAGGCATGAGCCACCATGCCTGGCCAAAATCACATTTTTGAGTGGAAGACGACACTCACAAGAGGTCGGATATTTTATGATTCCATTTATATGAAATGTTCTGAATAGGCAAATCCATAAAGAGGAAAAAGTAGACTTGTTGCTTAGGGCTAGGAAGGATGGGGGATTAGGGAATAATATTAAAGGGTAGGGGGTTTCTTTTTATTCTAAATGTTCTAAATTTGTTTTAAATTTGATTCTGACTTGATTGTTGTGATTATTGCACACTGCTGTGTATATACTCAAAATCGCTAGGTTTAAATGGCTAATTACATGCTATGTGAATTTAAATGGTTAATTGTATGATGTGAAAATTTAAATAGTTAATTGTATGATACGTAAATTTAAGTGGTTAATTGTATAGCATGTGAATTTAAATGGTTAATTGTATGGCTTGTGGATTTAAATGGTTAATTGCATGCTATGTGAATTATATGTCAATAAAGCTATTACAAAATTAAAAAAGGAAAGAGAAAGGGCCATAGGCTTAGACAGATGGAGGGGCAGGCAGAGGGAGAATGCCCCGTGACAGCCTTCTGCAGCCTGCAGGCACAAAGAGGACTTGTTTGGGGTTTTCCCCCCAAAATACGTGCAGGCTTCATGCAGACTTTTCCAAGCCCAGCCATACACGTATTCCTCTTCCTCTCCAAACCCCTGTCATGCTATCTTCTATCAACTACTACTTGTTACTGAACTTATTCTCAGTAGCAAAAATTAGACTTGAAAGTGAGTTTTCACTAGAGACACTGATTTCTTTGATGACCATTGCATGTTGAAAGTTAATCCTGTATCATGATAAATCACGTAGCATGCCTTTAGCAGCTTGCCTCAGCCCTTAGCATAAGGAGGCTTCTGGCAAACACCAGCCTAATCCTTGAGGGTGAGGCTGTCCAGGTGCAACTCAGACCTCAGGGCCCATAATAGCGCTTCATGGGCTCCAGCTGTCCTATTCATGAGCCATCCTCCGGTATCATTGCTTGCCAGTGCCCATCTCCATTTCAGGGTACACGTGAGGTCATTTACTATTAAGTGTGTATGCTCATGCCACTGTCACATCTACAGGGGAAACCAGTGCCCCTCAACCAAAAGGGAAATGTGGAAAGAGAAAGAAGTGGACATGGTACATGGTTTTATGTCAGGCTATGCGCTGTTCATTCCCAAAGCAACCAAGAGAAACCAGGCTAGGAGGAAGCATGAGTTCAGCGGGAGGGTGAGGAGGAAAGCCAAGAGGGTCAGCTACCTGCATGAGTCCACTGGAGGGGATGCATACCATGAGGTCACGAAGGTCCACAAAGCCTTTCCCAGGGTGTCAGCCCACTCGAGGACTGTTTCCACTTTGGTTCTCAGAAAGGAAATGTACATGAATTGGATGCTACGTTTCCCCAGAAAGTTCAGTTTCAACACTTACAAAACAGGTGCCCAATAACATGCATGTACTAGCATTTGCCTGAGTTCCACCACAGCAATATTCCTGGGGACAGAGGCTCAGACCATGAAAGTCACCACAAACATACCTGAGAATGGACCAAACAGCCTCTAAGGCTTCGTGGAGTGTGTTTGTTCCTTTAAGCTCTCAACTCACCCTTTGCCAAGTTCCAATCTGCTTTTAATTTTGTATCTATAAACAGATGATCAAGTCTGATGTTTCCTACAACCTTGTCCAACAACCTAGTATTCCAACCCAAGTCACAGTGGCAAAAAGCTAGACAGCAGTGGAAGATAAATGAAGGTGGATTTAAATGAGTCTGTGTGTATGCACAGAAAAAAATGATGACAAAAATCTTGAGCTCAGGAGTAGTTTTGTCATCGTCAAAGAAAGAAGTTATCAAGGTGAGAGTCTAGAATGAATTCAGTCCTGAACCAGAGTTGTAGATATTAGCATAAATATGTTTATGTTCTAACCTATATACCTACATAAATTTAGACACAGAAAGATATAGATATAAATACAGATATATAGGCTTACATAAGTACACACATATGTTTCCTAGATTTCTTTGCTGAGAGGGCCAAGAAACACTACAGTATCAACAAGCACATCTAGTTTTGAAATACCATTCTCTAATTAAAAACAAACAAAAACAAAAGACAGAGCTACTTGGACAAATATTTCATTCTAGGGCTAAGGCAGAAAAAAATGCAAGATACTGCTGAAGCATCTTGCAGTGTCTATAAGTAAGCAAGTATTAAACCAACAAAAACAAAACAGCAAGCAAACCTCAATGAGTCCATAGTGATATAAATAAGCAACTGAATAATCAAATAAATAAAGAAATGAGACACATAATAGATGTCCCAGAAATAAATCCACATGTATACAGTCCAAATCTTCAACAAGGGTCCCAAGAATACACAACTGGGAAAATATATAGTCTCTTCAACAAATGGTGTTGAGAAAATGTAGTATCTACATGCAAAAAAATAAAAAATATAATTGGATTCTTATTTTACACTATACACAAAATCAACTCAGAACAGAATAAATATTTGGACATAAGACCTGAAACTATAAAACACTTAGAAGTAAAAGGAAGGGGAAAGCTTCATGACATTGATCTAGACAAAGATTTCTAAAATATGACACTGTAAGCACAGAAAACAAAAGCAAAAATAACGTGAGACTACGTCAAACTAAACTTCTGCACGGCGAAGTAAACAGGATGAAAAGACAATCTATGGAAGAGGAGACAATATTTGCAAACAATATATTGAATAAGGGACTGATGTCCAAACACACAACATATTCCTACAACTTAAGAGAAAAAAGAATTTCCCAATCCCAAATAATCTAATTTTTAAATGGCAAGGGATTTGAATATACATTTCTCCAAAGAATACATGCAAATGGCCAACAGGTAAATAAAAAGTTGCACCACATTATAAATAATCAATTAACTGTACATCAAAACCACAATGAGACATCACCTTGTATCTGTTACAATGGCTAGCATCAAAACAAGGCAAAAAATAAGGAGAAATCACAACCTTCATACACTGTTGATGGGAATGAAAAACAATGTAACCACTATGGAAAACAGTACTGCAGGTACCTCAAAGAATTAAAAATACAAGTACCGTATAATCCAGCAATGCTACTTCTGGGTATACATACATAAAATGGAATATTGCTCAGCCTTATAAAAGAAAGAAATTGTATTATTAATGACAACATGGATAAAAACCCTGAGGACACTATGTATTACATGAGATAATAACAGAAGGATCAATTCTGCATGATTGCACTTGCATGAGGTATCTAAAATGATCAAACTCATAGAAGCAGAGAGTATGACTGAGAGTGATTGCTGCGGGGTAGGTGAGGGGAAAATGGGGAGTTCCTATTCAATGGGTATAAAGTTTCAGTTATGCAAGATCAGTAAGTTCCAGATATCTACTGTTCAACACTGAGCCTACAGGTAACAATATTGTGCAATGAAAAATTGTTAAGAGAGGCCAGGTTTGGTAGCTCACAGCGGTAATTACAGCACCTTGGGAGCCCGAGGCAGCCAGATCACTTGAGATCAGGAGTTCAAGACCAGCCTGGCCAACATGGTGAAACCCCATCTCTATTAAAAATACAATAATTAGCTGGGCATTGTGGCGGGCACCTGCAATCCCAGCTACTAGGGAGGCTGAGACAGAAGAATTGCTTGAACCCAAGAGGCAGAGACTGCAGTGAGCCAAGATTGTGTCATTGTACTCCAATCTGGGCGACAAGAGTGAAACTTCGTCTCAAAGGAAAAAAAAAATTGTTAAGAGTGTAGATCTCAAGTTAAATGTGGATATGACAATAAATAAATAGATAAGCAGGAGCAAATCTTTTTTAGAAAAGAATTCCAAATAATAAAAAAGAAAAGGAATTAGGAAATTACCATGATAACACCATAACACAAATCACCAAAGACCAGATTCATTGATGAATGTTGAAATTAGTTGGCAATGCATTAGGGATAAACAAGGTATTTATAAGACTAGAAATATCTTCCCCCAAATGTCATCTATTGTGGTGGTTTTAACATATTCTTGGTAAATTACCTGATAGTCTTTCTTCCAGAAAATGAAGTCTAATTCCTCCCTTCCATTTGTGTATAGGATGGGTTTGCTTCTAATATGTAGAGGAGGGACAAATAAAGCATTAGCTTTGCAGAGAAAAAATCTGGCAGTCACCATCTTAACCAAGTGATCAAGTTCAACATCAGCGGTGAAAATCATGTTGACACCATATATCCTTGATATAATGCAATGAGAAAGACACCCCACTTCTATGATTTTCCCAAACTCTATATCCCACACTTCTGCTTTCAGCTCCAACATGCAAATAGCTTGAAAGCTGTCACTCGTATTCTTGTAACAGTAAAAAGTTGGAGGAACTGAAAATAAATGACTTTTATTGGACCCACCAGGGAACTGGGGTCATAGGACAAGTATGCACCCCAAAATATGGAGAGACAGGCAGGTCCAAAGAGATATAGCTACTGAGATCTTGTGGTCAGGAGCAGAAGGTGATGGAGCCCTAAATGGGTAGGAACACTTAATAATAATTTTTACAATAGCTGGAAGCTGAGTATGGACTGGCATGACAGTGGAGAATCCTGGGACCACAGTCTTGGAAGGGACTTTCATTTTCATGGACTTTCCTTCCAATGCTCAGATCCTTTTTTACAAAAAGTCATTTGGGGGTGGGAGTACCTTGCCAGGGACAATTTAGAAACCTCATCCTAGCTTATAGGGGAAATTTTTCCTTATCACAGTATTCCTCACCCTCTGTGTCACCTAAGAAGGAAAAGCCCATAGTAAATAGAAGAAAGGGATTAAAAAGTATGGATTCAGAACTTTGCAGGGAGTGAACAGCATAGGGAGCCCGCAGGGCAACAGAGTTGCACCACTGGGAGGGCAGTAAAGTTACCAACCTCCTGTGAATAAAGCCAGAACATAAGGGAGTACTGGAAGCAATCATATGCCAATGGCTTAGATGACCCAGATGAGATAGACAAATTCCCAGAAAGATAAAAAATACTTAACTGGATGAAAAAGAAACAAAAATCCTGAACAGAGCTATGACAAGTAAAGAAACTGAAATAATAAATGACAAACTTACCATAAATAAAGTCCCAGGCCAAGATAACTGCAATAATGAATTACACAAACCTTTCAAATATTAATACTAATCCTTCAGAGATTCTTAAACAAGCAAACAAGCAAATAAACACATAAACCAACAAAACAGAAGATAAGATCACACTTTCCAACTTAATCTTTGAGGACAATGTACCCTGATACCACAACTAGAAGACATTAAAGAAATAAAATGTATAGGCCAATATACCTTTCGCATATAGAAGCAAAAACCTTAGATAAAATACTAGCCAACCAAACCTAGGCAACATGCACAGAGGATTATACACCATGACCAAAGAGATTTATCACAGGAATGCAAGTTGGGTTCAATGCACAAAAACAGTGTGACACATTATATTAACATGAAGGAAGAAAACTACATGATCATCTAAAAAATGCAAAAAAGCATTTACAAAATCCAAAACTAATTTTTGATTAAAAAAAAAAAGACACCCAATAAATTAGAAATAGAGGTGGGAGGATAGTTTGGGCCTGGGAGGTCGAGGCTACAGTGAGCAGAGATCATATCACTGCACTCCAGCCTGGATGACAGAGTAAGACTCCATCTCAAAACAAAACAAAACATAAGAAAACAAAAAGCAACAAACAAAAGTAATTAGAAAGAGACGTAAACTTTCTCATCCCAAAATAGGCATCCAGAAAAAAAATGCACATGGTATCATGAAAGGCTCAATACTTACCCCAGGATGTCCACTCTTGCCACTTCTATTCAACATTGTACTGGAAGTTGCAGCCAGGGCAATTGGGCTAGAAAAACAAATAAAAGTCACTGAGAAGGGGAAGGAAGAAGTCAAAGAACCTCTGTCTGCCAATGAGGTGGTATGTGTACAAAATCCTAAAAAATCCCCTAAAATATTATTAGAACTAAAAATGAGTCCAGAAACTTTTCAGTATACAAACTCAGCATACTAAAAACAATTATATTTTCATATACTAGCAATTAACAATCTGATAATAAAACAACAAAAACAATTTCATTTAAAATGGCATGAAGAGAGGGCAGAGTAAAATGGCAGAATAGATCTCCCATGATAATTTTCTTGCAGAGACATCAATTTGAACAAGTACCCACACATAAAAATACTGTTACAAAAGCTAAGGAAAACAGATGAAAGATCATAGTACATGGTTATAGCATGATACGAAGAAAAGATGCATCGAATAGAATAGGAAAGAAAGTTTTATATTACCCAAATCACCCCTTCCCCAACAACAGTCAGCACAGTGCAGAAAGGGATACCATTCACTTTGGGTAAAGAGAGGGAAGCAACTGTAGGACGTTATCTTGGATCCCAGTACTGAGTCAGCCATAGTAAAAATCAGTGCACAGCAGACTCCCATGGTTCTGTCTCCAGGCTGGTACCCACAAATGGAGCCTCTAAATCTACCCTGGGGCCAGACAGAAATCTGTAGCCCCTGCAACATGGACTCAAGTTCCAAACCATTTCACCGCTGACTGATCATAGTGAAACTGGGCTCCAAATAGTCCATGGAAACAGGCAGACCTCAGAAGCCATAGGCCCCAAGCACACCCCAGTTCTGTGCTAGCTCAGTGGCTATGGGCATTAGGTGCACCTCAATACTGCACTAGCCCCAATGGCCATGGGATTCCTGCTCAGTGCTGCACCAGAGTCAGAAGCCATGGGATTCCAGCTTGTGGCATCCTGGGCTTAGGGCGCCCCCTAGCACTGCAATGGCTGCAGCAGTCATGGGTTTAGGCACTACACCAAATGATGTGTCCACAATCTCTGGACTGGCTTACTGTTGAAGAATGTTACCAGGCAAAGCCAGACTGCAAAGACCTATATATATGTTGCCCACAAAAAACTCACATCCCTGTAATGACACACATAGCCTGAAAATGAGGGGTTGAAAGAAAGATATTCCAAATAGTAAATCAAAGAAAACAGGGGCAGTTATATTTATACAAGAAAAAAATAGACTTGAAGTCAAAAACTTTAAAAAAACCAAAGAAGGTCATTATATAATGGTAAGTGATTCAATTCAGCAAAAAATAACCTGTGTTTATGAATCAGAAGAATTAATGTTGTTAAAATGTCCATACTACTGAAAACCATCAATCTATAAATTCAATGTAATCCTTATCAAAATACCACATTCTTAACAGAAATAAAAGAAAGTTCCCACATTCATATGGAGCCGTGAAAAATTCCAAAACCCCAAAGAAATATTGAGCAAAAAGGACAAAGATGGATAAATCTGTAGTGACTTTCAAATATACTACAAAGCTATAGTAACCAAAACAGCATGATACTGACATAAAAACAGGCTGGACACAGTGGCTCACACCTGTAATCCCAGCACTTTGGGAGGCCGAGGTGGGAGGATCACCTGAGGTTGGGAGTTCGAGACCAGCCTGACTGACATGGTGAAACCCCATTTCTACTGAAAGATACAAAATTGGCCGGGTGTGGTGGCGCATGCTGGTAATTCCAGCTACTCTGGAGGCTGAGGCAAGAGAATCGCTTGAACCCGGGAGGCAGAGGTTGCAGTGAGCTGAGATTGCACTACTGCACTCCAGCCTTGGCAACAAGAGAGAAACTCTGTCTCAAAAGAGAAAAAAAAATAACAACAACAACAAGAAACAGTCACATACATCAAGGAAACAGAATATATAGACCATACATAAATCCATGCATTTATAAACAAGTGATTTTTAACAAAGGTGCATGAACACACGTTGGGGAAAGTATGGGCACTTCAATAAATGATGTTGGAAAAACTGAATCTCAGTAGAATAAATAAATTAAAACCTTATATCTCACTATATGTAAGTATAAATTCAAAGTGGATGAAAGACTTAAATGTATGACCTGAAACTATGAAACTACTAGAATAAAAATATAAAGAAAAACTTCTATGACAAGGGTGAGAGTTAATTTTTTTTTCAAAATCCCAGGCAACAAAAGCAAAAATGCATAAATGAGACTACATCAAATCAAGAAGCTTTTGCACAGCAAATAAAACAATCAACAGAGTGAAGAGATGGCTCTCAGACTGGGAGAAAATATTTGCACATAATATGTCTTAGAATATCCAAAATATATAAAGAATTCAAAACACTCAATCGAAATAAAAGAAAAAATAATAAAAACGGACAAAATATCTGAGTAGGTAATTCTCAAAAGAAGACATACAAATGACAAACATGTATATGAAAAAAATGCTCAACGTTCCTAATCCTCAAAAAATGCAAATCAAAATCACAATAAGACATCACTTCACCCCCATTAGAACGACTATTATCAAAAAAGACAAAAGATAACAAGTGTTAGTGAGGATATAAACAAAAGGAACTCTGCTATACTGTTGGTGGGATTATAAATTAGTACAACCACTACAGAATACAGTGTACAGTTTCTTTAAAAAATTAGAAATAGAACTATCATTTGACCCAGCAATCTTACTACTGGTTTACAGGCATACTACATTTTATTATGCTTCAATTTATTGCGATTTGCAGATACTGTGATTTTTACAAATTGAAGGTTTGTAACAACCCTGTGATGAGCACGTCTAAAGGCATCATTTTCCCACCAGTATGTGCTCATCATTCCACCAGTAATGGCATCATTTTTCCTCTGTAAAATGGCATCATTTTTGTCTCTGTATTACATTTGGTAATAAAATATTTTAAATTTTATCATTATTATTAACGTTACAGTGATCTGTGCTCAGTGATCTTTGATGTTACTATTGTATTGTGGTCCTTGAATGGAACCCATATAAGACAGTGAATTTAGCCAGGTATGGTGACTCATGCCTGTACTCCCAGCACTTCGGGAGGCCAAGGAGGGTGGATTGCTTGGGCTCAGGAGTTCGAGACCAGCCTGTGCAACAAGGCAAAACCCCATCGCCACCAAAAATACAAAATATTAGCCAGGCATGGTGGCCCATGTCTGTATAGTCCCAGTTACTCGGGAGGTTGAGGTGGAAGAATCGCTTGAGCTCAGAAGGCGGAGGTTGCAGTGAGCCAAGATCACACCACTGCACTCCAGCCTGGGTGACAGAAAGAAATCCCATCTCAAAACAAACAAACAAACAAACAACAGACAGTGAACTCAGTCTATAAATCTTGTGTGTGTTCTCTACTGAATGACCTTTTCCCTGTCTCTCTTCTTCCCCTTGGGCCCTTATTCCCGGAGATACAACAATATTACAATTTGGTCAATTAATAACCCCATAATTGTCTCTAAATATTCAAGTGAAAGGAAGAGTTGCACATTTCTCATTTTAAATGAAAAATGAGTACCTTTTCATAGACCTGTTTGCCATTTGCGTATCTTCTTTTGACAAATATCTATTTAGATTTTTGCCCATTCATAAATCAGATTATTAGATTTTTTTCCTATAGAGTTTTTTGTGGTCCTAATATATTCTGGAGCGCTTGTCAGATGAATAGTTTGCACAAATTAATTGCTTTTCAGATAGATCATTTGCAAACATGTTTTTCCATTTGTGGGTTATCTCCTCACTTTGTTGATTGGTTCCTTGGCTGTGCAGAAGATTTTTAACTTGGAATCATCTCATTTGTTCATTTTTGCTTTGCTTGACTGTGCTTGGTCAAAAAATCTTTAGGCAGTCCAATGTCCTGAAGTTTCCCCAATGTAGTTTCATAGTTTGAGGTCTTAAATTTAAGTCTTTAATACATTTTTATTTAACTTTTGCATATGGTGAGAGCTATGGCTCTAGTTTCATTCTTCTGCATATGGATTTCCAGTTTTCCCAGCACCATTTATTGAAGAGACTGACCTTTCTCTAATGTATGTTCTTGGCCCAAAAGAAAGGAAATCAGTATATTGAAGAGGTACCTGTACCCCCATGTTTATTGCAGCACTATGCACAATGACGAAAATTTGAAAACAACTTAAGTGTTCATCAGCAGATGAATGCATAAAGCAAATGTGGTACCTACACACAATGGAATGCTAATCAGCTATCAAAAGCAATGAGAGCCTGTCATTTGCAACAACATGGTTACAACTGGAGATCATTATGTTAAGTGAAAAAGCCATGCACAAATGTAGAGAGACCACCTGAAACTACTGCTAAGAAAAAAAAGATGAAATGCTCCTGATTATTGTAAATACAAAATTGCATGCAGGATTGTGTAAAGACAATGCCAGGCTGGGCTGCCAGAATGAGCCAATAGTGCCAGTTCAATTGTCATCAAGATTCCTATCCCAGAAAAGCAGATGTTCATAGCTCTGTGAATGGAATGCGACCCTTGTGGAGAGCCTATAAATGGATGCATGAGGGGCGCCTCTTCATATGGATAAGATAGGGTTATAAACACCCTTATCTTGCCATAGCTCTTCTAGGTCTCTTTAGGGTTAAGGCATACTCCCTTCCGAGAATTTTTGGTCTAACCAGTTGTCTAGCTTCACGTCCTGTTTCTACTGATGGTTTGCAAACAGCTTTTGCTGCAACTATTACTGTTGAATAATATCTTGCTAATCATGGGTTATGGATAGATTGTGTTTCTGTTTTAAGGCTCTGTTAGAAATTGCTGATGCACACACTAGATGATAAACTCTTATCTCTGTATACTGTACTTCTGCATACCGATGTTATGTTAAAGAATTACTTCATCCCCATGTGACCATCTCATCTCATAATCAAACGACCCTAAATCCCTCACTAACCTACTCCCGCCCTCACTAAACTTAATAATAAATGCTGGTATATCCAGTGCATTGGTGGCACCGTGGGACCAGAAGGCGGAGACTCCCCTGGACCCAGCTTCCACTATCTTGTATGTGTCTATTATTTCTTGACCTGCCAATCCACTTGGGAACAAAGAAAGAGCACCATTGCATTGCAGGATGTTGGCCAGATCCTGCAATACACAGAAAGACAAATTTTCTATGTTCTCACTTATTTGTGGGAGCTAAAAATGAAAGCAATTGAGCTCATGAAGATAGAGAGTAGAATGATGGTTACCCGAGGCTGGGAGGGTTAGATGGAGGGTTGTGGGGAGCTTGGGTTGGTTAACGGGGACAAAAAATAGAAGGAATGAATGAGATCTAGTATTTGGCAGCATAGCAGAGTGACTACAGTCAATACTAATTTAATTATATATTTAATAATAACAAAAATGTAACTGGATTGTTTTTGTTTTTGTTTTTGTTTTTGAGACAAAGTCTCACTCTGTTGCCAGGCTGGAGTGCAGTGGTGTGATCTCAGCTCACTGCAACCTCCGCCTCCAGGGTTCAAGCGATCCTCCCGTCTCAGCCTCCCAAGTAGCTGGAACTACAGCTGCACACCACCACACCCAGCTAATTTTTTGTACTTTTAGTAGAGACGGGTTTTCACCATGCTGGCCAGGATGGTCTCAATCTCTTGACCTCATGATCCGCCCGCATTGGCCTCCCAAAGTGTTAGGATTACAGGAATATACCTAACAAAATAATCCTAACATGTGTACACAGAAAACTTCAAAACATTATTGAAAAAATTAAAGCAGACCTAATTAAATAGAAAAAATATTCCATGCTCATTGATCAGGAGGCTTAATACAGTTAAGACGGCAATATTTTCCAAATGGACCCATAATTCAATGCAATCCTTATCAAATTCCAGCTGCTTTTCTTTGCAGTAATTGACAAGCTGATTTTTAAATTCATATGGAAATATACGGGATCAGAACAGCCAAAACAATCTAGAAAAAAAGTTGCAGTACTCAACTCACACTTCTGGATTCTGAAACTTACTTGAAAATAATGGTAATCAACACATTATGGCACTTGTATAGGGATAGGCATATAGATCAGTGAATAAAATTTAGCATCTAAAAATTAACCCTAACATTGATGGTAAATTGATTTCACAAGGTAGTCAAGACAATTCAGTGTGGATTTTTGTGTGTGTGTGTCAAAAATAATGCTGGGACAAGTGAATACCCTGGTGCAAGTTGGAGTCCTCCCTCATGTCATACACATAACATGGCTAAATATTGTTTACTTCCATTTATATGACAATCTGAAAAAGGAAAAATCTATGGAGATAGTAAACACATTAGTGGTTACCAGTGGCTGGAGTGAGAAAGATTGAATAGATGATGTGTCGATTTCTTTAGGGCAGTGAAAATATTCTCTATAATACTGTAATTGTGGATACATGATACTATTTTTTAAATACAGCAGAATGTTGTATCACAGTGAGTAAATATTTATGCAAATCAAAAAAAAAATACTTAGGTTAGGGGATCATAGGGTGTAACACAAACAAAATAATATAACCACACTACAAATATATGAAATAACCTCACTGAAGAGAGTGAGAGGGAAGAAAGGAGGCTGACCTGAGTAACATAATTTTGTAAGTGGAAATTCCAAGTTTAAAGGCTAAAAGATGTGTATGTAAGCACTATACCTTTCTTGATAGAGTTGTGTCTCATGGGGGTGTTGATGAACAATTCTGAAACCAATATCCATGTATTTTGGGATAAAATAATTAAGTAAATGCAGCCAACTGTTTATGGTTAGAGGGGGAGGTTACATACAAGCAGTAGGAATGGACACAGTGATTTGCACAATACTGGATTAGATCATGTGGTGTTAGAGGCATTGGTAGGAATTCATGTGGCTATCCAGTTTTCCCAGCACCATTTAGTAAACAGGGTGTCCTTTCCCCAGTTTATATTTTTGTGTGCTTTACTGAATATCAGTTGGTTGTAAGCATTTGGCTTTATTTCTTGGTTTTCCATTCTGTTCCATTGGTCTGTGTCTACTTTTATAACAATACCATGCTGTTTTGGTAACTATAGCTTTAAAGAATAATTTGAAGTTCAGCTTTCTTTGTCTTTCATCTTGGATAAGTATGTCAAGATTAATCCATAGTTTTAGTCTAATCATGAGAAACCATCAGACAAATCCATATTGTGGGACACTGCAAAACAACCGGCCAGTACTCTTCAAAAGGGTCAAAGTCATGAAAACTAAGTAAAGATTGTAGACTGGAGAATAGCTGATATAGAAGGTAAATGATTCCCATCTCTTGGGATGACACAACCTTGAATACTAATTCCTCACGAATGTGGTCAGAAACTGAGTTGACTGTAAACAAGAGAATACTGCAAAGGTGATGAGATGACACTTAGGTGATCATGTTACATAAGATTGTGATTTTTCTGTCTTGCAGAAAACTCTGTCCCTCAATGGCTTTGATGGAGCCTTCTGGCGTGTGGGAGAAGCCAACACCTGGAGGAACTAAATGCAGGCTTTGACCAGCAGCCTGCAATGAACTGAGTTCAAACAGCAATAATGTGAGCTAAGAAATAACTTCTTCACCAGCTGAAATTTTAGTTGAGACCTCAGCCTTGGCTATCATCTATGTCTCAATTCTTGACCCAGAGAACTATGAGATAATACTTTATGCATTTTTAGGCCAGTAAATTTGTGGTAATTTATAAGGCAGCAATAAATAAGTAATGCACTTAAGAACTAAATGTCATGTGCTATCCTGGATTGGATCCTTGAACAGACAAATGACATTAGTGGAAAACCTGGTAAAATATAAAGAAAGTCTTTAATTCAGTTAATAGTTATTTTTACCCTGTCAGTTTCTCAGCTTTCATAAATATGCTATGGCTATGTCAGATACTAACATTACAGGAAGCTGAAGCTGAAGAGCATATGAAACTCGCTGAATTCTCTCTTTGCATCTTTCTATAAATCTAACATTATAAAAATGAAAATACTATTTTAAGGGTATTATTGTGATAGGAAAGAACATGCAAACAAAGACAAAAATGAACACAAACACAAACTTGGGCATGAATAGGCACACGGAAAGAATGCAAAGCTGCTTCCTTTATCTAGTCAGCATTCCAAATCCAGGGGCACCTGCTTCAGGTAGACGTCATCAAGCTCCAGGGCTCTCCTACTCTTTCTTCTTCCCCATCACACTCTTCTTTACCCAGTCGCCTGTGTGAGTGTCAGTAACCACTTCTTTAAAGATAGATGCCTGTGCCTCACATATCCCAGAAAGACCCATTTCAGACAACGTCTAGTCCCGTATCTGCGGTATCCCAACAAAGACTCTTTGGAAGACCTGACTCTGGACAGTAGAAGTGAAGATGGAGAAATGCGAGTCATAGGGAAAATAAATCATATTTAGGCACTTAAGAGATTTTTTTTCTTGTTAAGATTTTCCTTCCTTAAGGTTTAAAAATACAACTGTACCTTCAAGCCTTTGAAAAATCCTGTGACAATTAAGCTCTTTTCATTTCAGAGACTCCATGAGGAATTATTTGGGACCATGTATCTGTACACACCCACATCATGGAATTACATGAACCAGCACTAAGCCCTGAAACCACAAAAAAAGATAGTCTTGGTAGCAGGCGGGCTGTCTTGGTGTAGAAAAAGAAAAGTGTTTGTAATCATGTTTATTTAAGCCAGTCCCTGCCTACCCATTTCTGAAAATGAAGCTTTAGACACAAGGTTTTTATCAGGTTTAGGAGAGTGAGTGATTCAGATTGTGTTGTGCACAGGTAAAGAAATCCTGGTGAAATAAACAAAAGAACAACATGGTACAGCATATTCTCAAACCTCCATGCACTGGTCTAAGAAATGGACACAGGATGAATGGTGACTCTGCAATAGTGCTAGCTAAACAGAAAATCACACAGCAAGGAGGGATGCCCACCCACTCACCACACAGCTCCCTGTTCACAGACCACAGCACTCTGCTGGGGAGCACCAGGGGTGTTTCGGGCAACCATGCCTACAAAGCCTACAAAGTCAGGGGGCTGCATGGCCACAACACATGGACATCTACAAAGCCAAGACTCTTGCTTTTATGATCTGTCATCATAGGTTATATTCTCCATACCAGATTTATAACTTAGTGGGCAAATGAGCTCCTGTAGTGTTTAGACCTACAGTGAGAGATGCACCTGACCTGGATCACAGTTCTCATTTCTGAGCAGTTATTTAGTTGCTGTTATTGTGGGCATTTGTAATTCAAGAAACCTCACTCCTCCAAGCTCGTATTTCACTCCTTGAGACAGGCAGGCACACTTAAATGTTTCATCTTAAAACATGGAAGGTTACTCAGATTATTTAATTTTAACTGTAGTTTCTATAATGCCAAGTAACTTGTCAAATCCCCTTTTCCTATTTATTTCAATGCATATGCTACAATCCATCATAATGTACACTGTGAATATTATCCCTCGACACACTTTTCACCAAAAAGAGGCATAGTGGAATGCCATAAACAGGCCGCAAGTAGAACTGGACAAGAAAGGACCCATCACCATTTGGCAAATAAGGGTCAATGAGCTCTGGTCAATGTGTGCTCAGGATGAAGACAGAACAGGTGATAGACACAAGACTGTGCTAACACTGATGTCACAGGACACAGTGCTGAGCACCAAGTCCCAAACACTACTCTCTGATAGCCTGAATATATATTTTCCCACAACCTACTGCAGTACCTCTGACCTGATTTTACAGAGGCTGGCCTGAACACCCAAATTCTAAGAAATCTGTCATCACAAACATCCCAAAGTCTTAGACCACGTCATGTAGTAAGGCCCCACTACCCTGTCTGCACACTGGAGCCTGAAGAGAGAATGGTGTTCCAGTGGATTCATGGGTCATAAATTTGAGATCAGGACATACTGCAAACTTGGTTGAGCCTTCCTGAAGCCTGAAACTCTAGGTGCAATTTCAGTCAATATCCTAAATTATGAACTATATGAATTTCTTCTTCTGTAAGTATATTCATCAGTGAACAGCTAAGCCCATTCCAATCTCCAAGTGCCCAGAAGTAGAATCTGTCAGTATTGCAAGTGGGCAGAGCAAAGCGTTCTATGGAGACCAAAATGCATCTACTTTTGTAGTAACTGATCATAACATGATTTGTATGACAACCATCCACATGATTATAAGGGTGAAAGAACAATAAGAAAATATATACAATTGTTATGGATTTAAGAATTGATTTTGGAATGCAGCTTATAGGGAACATTGATCATATTTGTAAGATCAGAGCAGAAATTTGCAAAATATAACTTTCTCTAAGTCTTTAGAAAGCTATCACCCCAGTGCGTACTTTCAAGTAACTCTTTGCCATTCCCATCTCCCTATTCCATGGACTTCTTGAATCATAGTTTATAAAAGCAACTCTCCACACATAAATTATGATATTTGGTAGCACACTAATAACTCTACTGTCTCTAATAGCTAGTTAGAAATGGTATTTAAGCATGTTTCCTCAATGATAGAGCAGAATACAGCAAATGAGCCGCAATGGCCGTACACTGAGCATGAGCAGGTGCAGAGAAAGTAGTGCATTCCACTGATGTTACTGCATACATCCCACCTATCTCAAACACAGATTCATGTGAAAATTAGCATTGTCAAACACTATTGGTGGGAAGACAGTCATAATGTGATTGTCTTTGCATGCACATACACAAATGTGGTCTGAAAAGCTTCTATGAGTACCTTCGGGTGAGATGGTGAAAAACAACCTGGGGAGAGTCTGACAGTAGACTGGAAAAACACATTCGCAGAAGAGTAGCATAGGACTTGCTCAAGAAATGTGGCATTGCCAAATCTTCTAATTAGCATAGATGATGAAACTGTGGGGAAAGTTACAGACAAGATGAGTTGAAAATTGATTCAGACAGAAGAGTTTGATCTGAAAGATATACATTTTAAAAATACTTTGGTAATGTAATTTGCTTATATTTTCCATCTCATGTAATCATAGAAGTGATTTATGACAAATGCTCACATAAATGTAAGTTGCAGAAGGTTTTCTTGTTAATATAAGATAAAAATTCTAAGTCTTATTCTGTCATGGTAACAGAATACAGTGATGCATCTAATACTTGAAGCATATAATACATCTTGCAATTACTTAGATAATGCTGTCAATATCAGCACTAACTTAGTGGTTAACTCAGACCTGGTACCAGTCTACATGCCCTATGTATTATTATTTCATTAAATCTTCACAGCAATTCAAGAGGTAGCTACTATTATCTCTCCTATGAGCTAGCTCTGAATCTAAGCAGAAAGCCCTACAGCAAAGGAATAGAAGAATTTGAGCTTGACTCAATCTGTCTCCATTTCCTTGCTCACATCAACTATGTTAGACTGGATTTTATATTATACGAAAATTACTTTCTAGGTTTGGTTTAAGTAATCTTACCCTACATCACGGTCAGGAAATTATTTTCTAAATTACATTCTGAATATTCTATTGACTTGTTTTTATCTTTAGGTCTATGATCAACCTGAAATTGGTTTTATGTGTAATATGAAGTCAAAGACCATATTCTACCCACCCTCCTATAGAAATACAAAATTTCTAGAATATTTATTGTAAAATCCATCTTCACTTCATTCATCTTTCTTATAAATATTTGCTTATATATACATGTATATATTTTTGAGCTTTCTTCTCTTTTTTTTACTGGCTTATTTTTCTATCTTTGTGCAAATACCACACTGAGTTAGAAAGAGTCTTCATTTAAGACAAGAATTTTCTCTCCATAGCTTTCTCTTAACCACTGTGATGTTCTATCACAAAGAAAGTGAAGAGTGAAAACCGCGTGCTTTGTACCTACACCAATATTCTCAGCTGCACCTTGAATAAAAAGAGGGTTAGAACCAGTGAAGTTCCATTTAGTACCCACTTCTGGTCACTTGGAGAAGACCCATCTCAGCACAGGATATGGACTATTTCTTTTCACAATCTCTTCTCCCTCTCCCCCTACACACAAACACCCTTCATGCATTCACATACAAATACTGACACACCCATTAACATAAGCACATATACATTGACAAACGTTCATAGAAACACACACTGCCACACATTCAGAAGAAACACACACCAACATACAGATTCCAAAACAAACATTCACAGAAACACAAAAACTGACACACCATCAACTTAAACATACACCAGCATACTGACACTGAGACACTTTGATACAAACACACAAACTGAAACACACAAACACCAACACACATTTAAACATAGACGTAGTATTATGAGTATCAGTTTGCTTCAGAAAATTAAAATAAGACATTCCTCCTCCTTCTCCTCCTCCCCCATCATCCTCCTCCTCCTTCATTTTTGAGACAGAGTCTTGTTCTATTGCCCAGGCTGGAGGGCAGTGGTGCAATCTCGGCTCACTGCAGCCTTAACTTCCCAGTCTCAAGCAATCCTCCCACCTCAGCCTCCCAAGTAGCTGGGACTACAGGTTGGCACCACCATGCCTGACTTTTTTTTTTTTTTTTTTTGTAGAGATGGTGTCTCACTATGTTGCCCAGGCTGGTCTTGAACTCTTGGACTTAAGCCATCCTCCCACCTCAGCCTCTCAAAATGCTGGGATTACACATGAGCCACAATGCCACCACAATGCNCACCTCAGCCTCTCAAAATGCTGGGATTACACATGAGCCACAATGCCACCACAATGCCTGGCCCATTCCCTCTTTCTTTCTTTTCCTTTTTTTTTTTTTTTTGAGACAGAGTTTCGCTCTGTCACCCAGGCTGGAGTGCAGTGGTGAGATCTCGGCTCACTGCAAGCTCCACCTCCCAGGTTCACGCCATTCTCCTGCCTCAGCCTCCCGAGTAGCTGGGACTACAGGCGCCCGCCGCCACGCCCAGCTAATTTTTTTTTGTATTTTTAGTAGAGACGGGGGTTCACCGCATTAGCCAGGATGGTCTGCATCTCCTGATCTCATGATCCACCCGCCTCGGCCTCCCAAAGTGCTGGGATTACAGGTGTGAGCCACCGCACCCGGCCCTCATTCCCTCTTTCATTAGGCAAAACCTAGGAGTTCTCTTTCCTGCCTAGGCCCCTTTCCTGATCCTGGCAGGCAGGATTTTCCTGGAAGAAAGAGTCTTGCATAGCTCAGATTTCTGAGATCCTGGTGATGTGAAATGCCATTTTTCATCTTCACTGACATTGTTACCATCTCCTCACTTTTGCAGGGTGAAACTGCACATCTGAAATTATGGAATATCATGGTGTGGACCCCACAGACTGTTTTATTCTTCATTGGTCTTCGTGTGTGGATAGTACAGAAGATGAGAAGGAAGGGGCAAGTATATGGAAGTATTTAGTCGAAGCATCCACGTAGGAACCATGAGCTAAGACAGAGGGAGGAACAGGAAGAGAAAGGTCAGTCCAGTCTTGTGGAGGGAGCCCAGCTTGGGTGTGGCACCAAGAATTCCTCCTAGGGCAAGGAAAGGTGCACACCATTCCTCCCTCCTTCCTCTGCCGCCTGCTGCTGGGCTCTATTTTCATGAGCAAAACTTGCATATACAGACCTGAAAACTGGTTTTCATCAAAGACACCAATTTCAAAGCCTCTGAGGTGTCTGTGCAGGCTCTGGTGTGGACAAAGCTCAATTGTGCAGCGTTGCTTTAGGTGCCTATCCTCTGCCCATCACTGGAAAAGGATTTAGGAAACTGCCGCCTGAAATGAAGAATGGCGTTCCCGGGGCACACTCATCCCCATAAATCTGTGTGAGGATTCCACAGTCCAGTGTTGCTGGGTGCACACGGAAGGACAGTCTGGGGTCCAAGCTCATGTGCATTTAAGTTGGGCCACATGTTCCATATTCCAAGTTCATATTCCACAGATGTAAGATAGAAAATAGTGTCCAGAAAGTCACAAGCGTAGGGGAGGGGGAGAGGTCAGAAAAGGAAAGGCAACTAGAAGTAGCGTATTTTTGATACCCTCCCAGACTTGTCTCTATGCAATGGAAATTAGGGTGCAGGTGAGGAACCCCCTACCGCATGCCAACGGAAGTACTCATACTCCACGAAGGCCCCTCCAAGTACCAAAGTCAGAAGTGGGTCCCCTTTCCTGCCTCTCACTTAGCTTTCAGCAGCTGTGCCCTAGAAAGAAGTTCTACACTATTAAGGGCCCGGATATTTCGTATTTACAGAAAATTCAATTATACGTGGTTTGGATATGGTATGGTCAAATCTCATGCCTATCCAAGTGTGTTAACCCTGAGTCTTGTCCTTTTGGCGACTGGAGGTGCAGACTGAGGGCACCACCCCAGACCCCAGTTACGTCTTTCAGCAAAGAGGGCTACCTGAGTTACTGTTGGTGTCCACTGTGTAAGGCCATCTTCCCAAGAGCATAGGAACTTGAACTTCATCTTTTTCTCGGATTCCTTTTTTATTCCGTTTCTTAATTCAACAAGGTTCAGATTTGTCTTTTTTTTTCTCCGTATCACAACCAAGAACCCTTATATTCCATAATGAAATATGTATTTCATTACATTGAAGAGGACATTCACTTCAAATGCACCATTATTTTATGTAATACAAAGAAAAAACAAAAGCGTAGCTAACTACATAATGACAGTATTCCAAGATGCCATTGGTTTAAAGATGGTAAAGTGTGGGAAATATGCATATTAAAAAGAATAAGTATTTTTGAGTAAGGCCAGGACTTGGTGAAGGAGAAATTAGAAATACATTTATGTGAGTTATGCTAATAAAGGAGTTAAAATTGCTGATTAGAAAACATATGGGATGAAGGAATTTTTGAGGATAAAATGGCCAATCACTTTCTTGAGACCCAGCCAACCTTTTCTATCTTCTGGAGAGCTGCCATTTTGCAAAGAAATGTGTGCAGGCCCCAGGAACACGCCTCTTAGCCAAGAGAGAGACAGGGTGGGAGTGAGCTGTTGGTTGCTTTTCAATTCTGGACCAGAAACCACTGAGCAAAACATGGAGAATGAAGGTAACCAAGTGTGAAGGGCCTGCATGTCCACAAATCAGAGCATCCATTGAGCTGCATGGCAGCCTGCGCCCAATAGGTGAGATTCCATGTCAATCCATGTGACCCGTGTTTCCACAGTGATGGGCCATAGGATCCCTGAGCTCATTTGGAGCTATTCAGGCTAGTGAGGAGAAGGAACAGGTGGACATCAGTCTTTCCTGGCCTCTCTCACCAAATCCCTGGTCCCTGCCCTCAATTGCTAATGAGCGTCAGGAACAGCAGAGACCGTTGGTCTTGTTTTTCTCCCCCCAATTCCCTGGAGGCTGTCATCAGGTCTACTGGGGAGAAATTTTTTAAAAAACAAAAACAAACAGAACAACCACCACCATAAAACCATCCGTGAGCTTTTACGCCACATTTCTGAAAAACACCGAAATTCCAAACCGAAGTCATTAAATGCCCCAATCACATTCAAACTGCCATCACCCTGTCCTGACACCCAACCTGATGGGTCTGAAAACTGGAGGCCTGTCATGAGGATGAGACAAAGAGGAGCACAGCGTAAGTATTGAGAACAAAGCAGTGTTCCTCATGTCATTGCTGCCTCCTTTCTATTCCACATCCAACATCACTCTGTACATAAAGGTAGAGGCTGGTGTCAGCACTTCCTAGAGCACCTGGTTGGTGGAGAGGAACAGATCACACGGAGCCACACGTCTCTGCCTCAGTGCCCAGAATGTCGCACGTCAGCACCGTGGGCTCAGAGGGGACGCTGTGCAGATGAGCACTGCAGGGAAACTGACATGCCCACTCCTCCCAAGCTCCTAAGTCACGAGCTTTCCCCTTTTCTGTGAGAAACGATGAGGTTGTAGAAGACTTCATTGAAGAGTCACAAGAGCCCCCATGAGCACTACACAGACACCAGGGACAGCCTGTCAGCAGAAAGGACTGCAGACTCTTCTCCATGCCCCACCTCCCTCCACCTGCCTCATACCAACTCCCCTCCATGGGAAAACATAAGATGATGATGAGTCTTTAACAGATTTCCCTGGCAGGGTTCATTCCACAGCATGACTTCGGCCCCACAGCGGCCCCTATGCCAAGGGGGATTATGGAGATCAGAGCCTGGACATGAAGACCCAGGCCCACAGGACGTCTCAACTTTCAGAAATCAGGCTCCTCAGGCACAGTAGTTCTCTTCAGAAATCCTCTGGTCTCTCCTCTGTCCTCTGAAGCCTTCACCACGCATCTGCTGAAGCTGTTTCATTCTCACATACAAAGTCATGTATGTTTAGGGTCTCTCTGTTAACCTGCATCTTAGAGGAACCTCCAGAACGCTTCCCTAGTAGTTCCAAGATACATGTGGAGGGGATGCAGATGGGCAGAAAAGGGAAACTTCTGGGAACTTATCTTGGTAACTGTTTTTACAATAAAAGGTCAAAACAGATCCTGACAAACCCTGTGCTCAGACAAAAGGAGGAGCAGGTATGGAGAGAAAATTAAGCCTACCACACCCAACATCCCTCCCTTGTGTGGAGAGCCAAGGTCAGAGTGCAGACATGAAGGAGGCATCACAGAGAACAAAGAAAAACATCTTCCCAGGGTCTGTGCCAGCCCAGAGAGCCACAGGGGTGCCCTGGAGCCACCCACAACGCCCCACGCTGGATGTCCCCAACTCTGATCAGCAGTCTGTGATATACAGAGACCTGTGGACACAAGCCACATCCTAAGGCTCCAACACAAAAGAATTCTGGCTCTGGTTTTGAACTCTCTTCTCTGTACTACCTCAACATCCACAACATCTTGTCCAAACTCTGTCGCCAAAAATTGCTTTAAGGAAAATCAACCTGGAATAAGGAATGAGGCTGGATGGGTCAGAAGAGCTCCTGGCAAGGAACAGATGAACTGTTCACACAGCCATCTGGAAACCGCCTCACCACTCACCCACATCGGCTCCCTTGCAACTTCCCATCTCAACATGTGTCTATCAGAATCCAGTTTTTCACTCTCCATATACTTTCTTTTTTATATTTATTTTTAAATTAATAGATAAAAATTGATGCATTTATTATGCACAACACAATGTATGCTTTTCCCCCTCTTTTTCTTTAAGATTCCAAGGGTACATGTGAAGGTTTTTATGACAGTATATTGCACAATACTGAGGCCTGGAGTACAACTGAACCTGTCGCACAGGGAGTGAGCATAGTGGATAGTTTTTCAACTCCTGCCTCCCTCTCTCCTTCTCCTACTTGTATTCCTCTGTGTTTGTTGTTCCCATCTTTACGTCCATGCATAACCAGTGTTGAGCTCTCACAAGTGAGACTGTGGCATTTGTTGTTCTGTTTCTGCGTTAGTTTGTGTAGAATAGTGACTTCCAGTTGCATCCATGTTACTGCCAAGAACATGATTTCATTTTTTATGGCTGTGTAGTATTCCCTGGCATATGTGGACCACATTTTCTTCATCCAATCCACTGTAGATGGGCACCTGGGTTGATTCCATGTCTCTGATATTGTGCAACATGACGTTTTGAAGTATACATACATTGCTGAATGGCCAAATCTATCTAGCTAATTAATGTGCATTTTCACTCATACATTCTTCACTTTGTAGTGAGAACACTTAGCGTCTACTCTCTTAGCAATTTTTTTTTTTTTTTTTTTTGAGACGGAGTCTCGCTCTGTCGCCCAGGCTGGAGTGTAGTGGCCGGATCTCGGCTCACTGCAAGCTCCGCCTCCCGGGTTCATGCCATTCTCCTGCCTCAGCCTCCCGAGTAGCTGGGACTACAGGCGCCCGCCACCTCGCCCGGCTAGTTTTTTGTATTTCTTAATAGAGACGGGGTTTCACCCTGTTAGCCAGGATGGTCTCAATCTCCTGACCTCGTGATCCGCCCGTCTCGGCCTCCCAAAGTGCTGGGATTACAGGCTTGAGCCACCGCGCCCGGCCTCTGTTAGCAATTTTTAAGAATACAGTATACGGTCGTTAACAGTAGTCACCAGGCTGCACTCAGATTTCTTGAACTGATTCCTCCTATCTAACTGTAATTTTACATCTTTAGACGAACATATCTACCCTCCCAACCACCCCAGCTCCTGGTAACCTCCATTCTACCTTCTACTTCTAGATCACTTTCAATATGAGGCCCTCACAAGCCTACTGAGAACAATGCTGGATGAGTATCCGTGGGCAGAGGAGCAGCAATTGGGCCTAGGGTCCATCCCCACCTGTTTTCTCTCCATAGTGAGAGGAAAGAAACTGAAGGCAGGAGCTGGAGGAGGAGAGGCAGAGCGGCGCCCTCCCCACTCCCTTCCGACCATTTAGCCCCTGACTGTACAGCTGGAAAGACGGGTGCAAAGTAGCCTCTCCAAAACACTGGAGCAAGACCTCGGCCAGCACAAATGACGACTAGTTCTTGCTGTCCCCTTTCAACTGCCTGCCTCTGCCTCTTTTCTCAGAAAATGAGTCTGTAGAATTATGAGATTCGTTTGTACAAAAAGCCCAATTTCAAAGGATCTGGACATTCTGTAAATCACAAATATGCCTTGATACCTCCTACGTCTCACAAATGAAGCTTCTGGGGTTCAGAGACCCAGAATACTCAGACATGAAAAGGAATTGATTAATGTCATTTGCAGTGACCTGGATGAGACTGAAAGCTTTTAAGTGAAATTACCACGAATGTAAAACCAAACATTGTATGTTCTCACTCATAAGTGGGAGCTAAGCTATGAGGATGCAAAGTCCTAAGATTGGCACAACAGACTTTGGGAACCCAAACCGGAAAATGTTGGGAAGGGGGTTGAGGGATAAAGACTACAAATAGGGTGCAGTGTATACTGCTCGGGTGATGGGTGCACCAAAATCCCACAAATCACCATTGAAATACTTACCATGTAACCAAACACAATCTGTTTTCCCCATTTTTTGAGATGGACTTTCACTCTTGTTGCCTGGGCTGGGGTGCAATGGCATGATCTCGGCTCACCACAACCTCTGCCTCCAGGGTTCAAGCAATTCTCCTGCCTCAGCCTCCTGAGTAGCTGCGATTACAGACATGTGCCACCATACCTGGCTAATTTTGTATTTTCAGTAGAGACGGGGTTTCTCCATGTTGGTCGTGCTAGTCTCGAACTCCTGACCCCAGGTGATCCACCCACCTCAGCCTCCCAAAGCGCTGAGATTACAGGCATGAGCCATCACGCTCAGCCACAAAAAAATTTTTTTTAAAAAAGAAATGCACACAGCCTGGGCACCAGGTAGTGGCCAAGAAGTGAAGGATTTCAGTCAAGTTTCTGTGCTGTATCATTCAGTGTGGGGGAAATATACTGGCTGCACCAAGTCTCAACTCTTCACTTTTTAACCAGTGTCTTGAACTGCTATCAGAAATTTCCCCATTCCCTACCAGGGACTTAGATATCTGTCCCATGAGCCAAGCTCCAACAGATATACAGGGAGAGTTGCAGTAGCTGTCTGCTGCTGTGTCACATAAATGTTTAGATGTCAGTGCTTTCATAAAGAAAAGGCTCTTTGACACATAGATGCTGTAATGTGAGCATAATGGGTCTTTCTCAGCAAATATTCAGGTACTACCCTTGCCCAGCCTACCTTCCAATGAGGAGGCCATGATATGAACTCTGACCAATGAGAAACGTGTGTCACTTCCAGGCGTAATCAGTCAAGGGCTGTGTGCTGACTGCAACTCCCTCTCCCTTGCTGTCATGGCCTTGGAGGCCTAGAATCCCAGAAGACATGGCTAAAACATATGGGGGGTGTGCCTGACCAATATCAATCCTTGTATGATTAGTAAATTAAATTTTATTCTGATAAGTCCATCTGATATGGAGACTTCTTTATTACTACAGTAGCCCCATCCTATCTTGGGTTGCAAAATGGTTTAAGAATTCAGTAGGTTCTGGGCACTTCCATGGATACTAAATATAGTGAGGTTGTGAAATCATAGTACTGTGTATGAAACGGCCTACCGTCTACATTGATAAAAAGAGCTGAATGGCCAGGCAAGGAGAGAACGGCAAAGAAAAAACAAAAAGCAAACCTATCTGGCTTCTCTCTATCTCCCCAGCCTCTTCACATCTGCTCTGAGCACAGGCAGAGGAACCCTAGGGACTCACTGGGGGCAAGACTCAGCTTTGCACTCACAACGGAGAACGCCTCTTCCCCTCATTAAATAAGAGCCCCTCTCCAGTAAGCCTTAGAGAGCTCTGCTTTTCATTTGCTGCTGCTTCAAGTTTGGATCCACCCATAGCCTAGTTCAACGCATAGACCATGCATCAGAACCACTAGGTGACCTTGGGAATGTGGATTGCTGGGTCTCTTCCTTGGATTTTCCCGTTCAGCTGGTCAGGGTTGGGGTCCAATAACCTGTTTTAAATCCAGGGTTAGCTACTGTTCAAATCCCATTCTTTTTTCCATCTAGGTTTTCACTAGTTCTTTGATGATCAAAGAAGGGACACCATTCCTTCTAGGCTTCCCCAGAGCCTCTGGGAAGCACAGTCACTAGGGCAGAGGTGACAGTTACAGGAAGGGATGACAAGTGTTGGAGCCTGACATGGTTTGATTCTGTGTCCCCGTCCAAGTCTCCTGTTGAATTTTCGTCCTCAGTGTGGGATGGGAGGCCTGGAGGAGGTGACTGCATCAAGGGGGCGGTTTCTTATGAACCGTTCAGCACCACTGCCCTTGGTATTGTCATTGCGATAGTGAGCGAGCTCTCAGGAGATCTGGTTGTTGAAAGTGTGTGGCCCCTCCTGCTTTGCTGTCCTGCTCCTGCTCCACCATGTAAGACGTGCCTGCTTTCCCTTTACCGTCCGCCATGACTGGAAGCTTCCTGAGGCCTCCCCAGAAGCAGAAGCTGCCGTGCTTCCTGTACAGCCTGCAGAACCATGAGCCAATTAAGCCTCTTTTCTTTAGAAATTACCCAGTCTCACGTATTTCTTTATAACAGCATGAGAATGGACTAATACAGAGCCACACTGAGATGTGGCCAAGGAGCTACTCCATACAGAAGGGCAAAGCAGCACAGAATGAGATCAGGGGCTGTGTTTACAAGGGGAGGAGGTTTCTCTGAGCAGCATGCCACTGTGTTCCACATGCACCAAGCTCCAAATAAGGTGATCACGTGCCATTAGACTTCTAGAGGAAGAAGGAGTGTCCTATTATCTGGCATACTCCTGAGCCACTTGTTGCCATTGTATAGTGTTGCTGGCCTGGTCAACAACAATTCTCAGAAAACAGCATCTCAAGCATGCACACATGCCTGCAACTGACACGGGAAGCCGTATCACAAGATCATATTCCCACCCTGTGGCAAGAAAGGGATTCTGGGGATTAGAAACCTGAAAGGAGGAATGTAGCTGATCACACACACGGCTCATATTTCTGCATCCAGGATTGTCAGTACTCTCTACTCAGACTTCACGAAGCCCCCTTTGTCCTGCACCAACTCATGACATTCCCAGCACAGGTTCATCACAATAATTAAACAGGAATCCTGAAAACCATTCAGGTTTCTTCTCCAGCAGACATCTGCCACATGGATTCCACAGCTCATTCCAAACCATGACACCTCAGACTCAGATGTAGCCAGGGCTGCTGAGGGTAGAGCAGCAGCACATTTCATACTGAAAAAAAACTATTCCTGCCATGGAAGACAGCATGGTGCTGTTGATGGCTGCTCTCAACCCAGGGGCACAGAAAAATACGCTGCAGGGAGATGCACATAGAACACTCTTCTCCAATGGACATGAGGGAATAGCAACACAACAGAGATGAAACATTGCCCGTTATTTCTCAGAACTGGGCAAAAGTTCCTAAGATTCAGCTTCCTCTGTTTAAATATCTAGAAAACCAGCAACTACCCCAAAGCTCAGTTCATTCCAATTCCAGACTCCTATTTATCCCAAGTCATTGTTTTTAATTATTTTAACTAACAAATAATGATTGTATTTGTGGACTAAAATGTGATGTTTGATATTTATTTACCATTGTGTAATGATTAAATCAAGTTAATTAACATATTCATCACCTCACATATTTATAATTTTTGTAGCGAGGAAAATTGAAAAGAGTAAACAGAAACGAACTCTATTGAAATTATTCAATTAACTCTATTAACAATTTCAAGACATATAATACATTAACTATGGTCACCATGCTGTGCAATAGATATTAAAATATTTAATGAATATTTATGTTTAATAAATATTTTGATAAATATTAAAATTTTATTTCTCCTGTAAAATAAAATGTTGTAACCTTTGAGCAATAGCTCCACATTCCCCTTCTCTCACCCTCACCCCGCTCCTGGTAACCACCATACTACTCGATTTCTGTGATTTTGGCTTTTTTTTTTACAAAGGTATTACATATAAATGAGATCATGGAATAGTCATCTCTCTCGGTGGCTTATTTCCCTTAATATAATATCTTCTAGGTTCATCTATGTTGTTGAGAATAACAGAATTTTCTTCTTTTTCAAGGTTGACTAATATTCCATTCTGTTTATGTATCACATTTTCTTAATTCATTCCTGTGATAGTGGACATATAAGGTGACTTCATATCTTGGCTCTTGTGAATAATGCTACAATGAGCATGGGAGTGCAGACATCACTTCAACATACTGATTTCATTTCCTTTAAACATATAGCTATTAGTAGGATTGCTGGATCATATGGTTGCTCTGTTTTTAACGTTTTGAGAAACCTCCATGTTGTTTTCTATAAATGGCTGTACCAATTTACATTCTCATCAAGAGTGTGCAAAGGTTCCCTTTCTCCACCCCTTTGACTACTCTTATCTTCCATTCTTTTGATAACAGTTATCCTAACAGATACAAAGTGATATTTCATTGTGGTTCTAATTTGCACTTCACTGATGATCAGTTATATAGAACATTGTTTTCATATACCTGCTGGCCATTTCTATGTCTAATTTTTGAGATACGTCTTTTCATGTCCTTGGTCCATTTTTCAATTGGGTTACTTTTTTTCATGCAATCAAGTGGAGCTCCTCATGTATTGTGGATATTAATCTCTTATCAAATGTATGGTCTGCAAATCATTTTCTCAATCTGCATGTTGTCTCCTTACTCTTAATTGTTTTGCAGAAGTTTTAGTTTGATGCAATATCATTTGTCTTTTTTTTTGAGATGGAGTTTCACTCTGTTGCCCAGGCTGGAGTGCGGTGGCGCAATCTCGGCTCACTGCAACCTCTGCCTCCCAGGTTCAAGTGATTATCCTGCCTCAGCCTCCCCAGTAGCTGAGATTACAGGCGTGTGCCACCACAGCCAGTCAATTTTTGTATTTTTAGTAGAGATGGAGTTTCACCATATTCGTCAGGCTGGTCTTGAACTCCTGACCTCGTGACCCGCCTGCCTCAGCCTTCCAAAGCGCTGGGATTACAGGTGTGAGCCACCATACCCGGCCTTATTTTCACTTTCGTTGCCTGTGCTTTTGAGGTCAAATTCAAAAACATCATTGCCAAGACCAATATCACAGAGCTGTCTCCCCTGTTTTCTTATAGCATTTTTACCGTTTGGAGCTTACATTTAAGTCTTTAATCCTTTCTTTTCTCTTTTTTTTTTTTGAGACGGAGTCTTACTGTCGCACAGGATGGAGTGGGCGCAATCTTGGCTCACTGACCTCCACCCCCCAGGTTTAAGCAATTCTAGTGCCTCAGCCCTCTGAGTAGCTGGGATTACAGACATGCACCACCACACTTGGCTATTTTTTTTTTTTTTTTTTTTTTTTTAGCAGAGACAGGGTTTCACCATGATGTTGGTCAGGCTGGCCATGAACTCCTGGCCTTAAGTGATCCACTGCCTTAGCCTCTCAAAGCGCTAGGAGGTGTGAGCCACTGTGCCCAGCCTAATCCATTTTTAATTAAATTTTGTGTATGTTGTGAGATAGGGGTCTAATTTCATTCTTCTGTATGTGTATATCCACTTTCCCAACACCATTTATTAAAAAGACTTTCCTTTTCCCACTGCGCCTTCTTGATACCTTTGTCAGAAACCAACTGACCATAATAAGCATGTGGGTCCATTTCTAAGCCATTTTGTTCCGTTGGTTGATGTTTCTGTTTTTTGGCCAGTGCCATGCTGTTTTGATTACTAAAGCTTTGTACATATATTTTGAAATCCGGTTGTGTGATGTCTCCAGCCTTGTTCTTTTTGTTCAGCGTTGCTTTGGGTATTTGAGGTCATTTGTGGCTCCATACAAATTTTAGATATTTTGTCTATTTTTGTGAAAAATAACATTGGAATTTTGATATGGATTGCATTGAACGTGTAAATTCTTTTGGAGAGTATGGTCATTCTATTTCTTAAGCCATGGACTCTTAGGGTCACCTTTTGTCTAAACAAGGAGCCCCTCTAGCTTTCAGAAATCACAGAAGCCTGTCCAGTCGTGGATGCCACCACCAGATGGTGAATACAATACCATGGGACCACTGACAGAGACAGGCAGGTCAAACAATGGCAAACAAGAGTCTCTCCTGCTCTCCCACACCTGCAACCCCCATGTGCTCCTTGAACTACAAAAGTGGCAGAGACGCTGTGATGATCCTCATGTGCCAGGAGACTCCCAGAAAATTCCTCTCAGTATTGTGGGCTGCCTTCCAAGGTACCCTATCTACCTTTCCCCACCCTCTTGGTCAAACCCTTTGAGGATGCCTGGCGCCAGTTTCATCCTCAGCATTTGAGAAGCAGAGGACGCGCAGAGATCCCCCTCGTGCAAAGCTGTGCCGCTCTTGGTGAAGCCTTTCCTCAGCACAGCTCATGGGGTCACCTTGACCTGTTCTCAGGAACCCAAATGTGCAGCGATGAGCCACAGATTGTTTCTACCTAGGGCCTCCACTTAGCAATTCCGGGACGTGCTGACCTGGAGTGGGCTGCCTCAGCACACACTGTCCTCGGAAGGACGGCATGCTGCTCCCAGCCCCAGCCTTGTAAACACTTCCAAGTGTTCCTAGCCTGGCCTGAGGAAGGAGGCTGATGGCAACTCTACTCTCACCAACCCCTTAAAGACGTCCTGCCACCCCCACCGCTGCCTCATCGCACACCTCCAGGCAGCCCCTAGTTAACCACACGCCCTCGCACAGACACCTTCCGCAGAGATCTCGTCCCACTGCAGAGGCCCAGCAGGTACGTGGGGACCAGGCTTTCAGCGAGCAAAGTGCGTACATCTGAGCAGAGTCACGTTTTTGCTGGTTTCCATGGTGACAGAAAGCAGAAAACAGGCAATCAAGGATAATAAGCCCCGTGGGCAGCCGGAATCGGTGAGAGCAAATTAAGCCCCCATTTTTCTTCTTCTCACTTCCCCGCCTCCACAGCCTCTCGGGAATATAAACAAGCGTCGAGCTCCAGCAAAGGGGGCCCTTTAGGGCTCCATGGCAACTGCCTCATTCTCCTTCCTCCCTCCATCCTGCCTTCCCCCCTTAGCCTGGATACACCACCTCTCTGCATAAAGCCTCCATTTCAAACAATCTGGTGACAATGTGGCCACTTCACCGCAACCAATCCTGAGCCTGCCCAGAAGAGGCTTTGTGGGTCAGTGACCTGGACAGGGAGGAGTGGAGCGGGGATGGAGCGGAGGCTGCACAGCCAGAACAGAACAACGCTGCTGTTTTCATGCTATGTCCCCTTCTCTATATTTATTATGAAAAGTTTCAAACCCACAGAAAAGTTGAAAGGATTGCAGACCTCTATAATGTCTTCACCTAACTTCACCCGTTGTTAACAGTCTGACATTAGCAGTCTATCTGCCCCTCCATCCATCCACCACCACCTACCTATCATCTGTCTTCACTTCTTTACTTTGCTACTACATAACTATGATACTATCACATCTGAGAACATTAAGATCAATTCAGCATTTAACAAGCAGCCCGTATTTAAATTTTCCCTATGGGCCCCAAGACGTCCTTTAGAGCTTATTTTATTTTTTGGATCCAGAAGCCAAACAAGGTTTATGCATTTTATTTGGCTATTTTGTCTCTTTAGTGTCTTTTAATCTATAGGGATCAACCTCACCTCTGCCCAACCCACAGAGGTCTGTTTCAAAACTGACATTGTTTTCCAAGAGTTCAGGACAGTCCTGTAGGGTGCTCCACATCTTGGATTTCTTCTTCGGGATTAGATTCTGGTTCAACATGTATGGTTATACATACGTGTTGTTGTTTGGGTCCTTTTTCCGTCATATCAGGAAACATGTAATGCTAGGTTTCCATTCCATCAGTGCTGCTGGATTTGATCACCATCCCATAGTACAGGTCTATTTTCCCCTATGGGATGGATACGTTATCTGTAGAGTGGTGTTTCGAGACCATGTGAATATTCTGGTACCAAAGGACTTTTCACCAGATGGTTGTACCTTCAACCAATGATCCAACCTGAATCAGTTATTATATTGGGGTTGGAAAATAATACGTTTCTACTTTTAACACTCATTCTACAGTTATTACATAGCAATAGAAAAAAATTCCCCCTCACTAATTCTAGGTGTCTCTGTGTCTATCTACCCATCTATCTATCTACCCATCCATCAATCTATTTATCTATATCGTATTCAGGTAAAATTAACACACTGCATATGTTTAAATGGTACAATTTGATGAGTATTCACATATGTATACACCCATGAAATCATCACCACAAACAGAGTAACAGTTGTTTCAATACCTGCCCCCGTGTCCCTTTGTGATCCCACCCGAAATCCCACCAACAGGCAACCACTTACATACTTTTGTTCACTGTAAATTGGTATTAATTTTTTGGAAGCTTATGTACATAGAATACAATAGTATTTTTTTGGTCTTTTTTTGTTTTTACTCAGCATAATGTTTTTGAGATTCATCTATAATGTATGTATCAACAGTTTGTTCCGTTTTTATTGCTAAGTAGTATTCCATTACCTCTTTTTAAATTTTTAAATTTGAAATAATTTTAGACCCACAGAGAAACAGTAAACTGAGTGAAGAGAGCTCCTATAGACTCTTCTTCCATCTTCCCCTATTGTTAACATCTTAACCATGGAACATTTATCAAAAACAACACAATAAAATTGGTACAAAATCTTAAAGTAGAGTCTTTATTCAGACTTCATGAGATTTCCACTAATGTCCTATTTTCTGTTCAGTAGCCAAATCTGTATACCATGCTGCATTTAGTCACCTTTATCCCTTTGACAATGTATCAGTCTTTCTTTGCTTTTCATGACACTGACACTTCTGAAGATTACAGGTATTTTATAGAATGCTCCTAAACTTGGGTCTTTCTGATATTCTTTCGTTAAACAAAGATGATGGATTTGAGAGAATATCGAGAGGTAAAGTTTGCTTCACCTCACACAGAATTAGGGGTTATGTGATATCCACATAACGTGTCACTGGTGATGTTAACCTTGACCGCTTGGTTAAGATTATGTCTGCCAGGCTTCTCCACTGTTGAGTGTCTGTTTTTCTCTTTTCATGCTTCTAAAACCAAGTTACTAAGCCTGTATTCAAATGGAAGGGCACCAGCCATGTAAGTGAAGGGGACTGTAGAAGATTGCAGCCCCCAACTGTTTGACTCACTCTCAGCAAGTGATGTCTTCCCAGTTGAGGCCCCAGACTTTATGAAGCAGAGAAAAGTCCTTTCTACGTGGGTTCATATTCACTGAGTCCATGAGCAGTGGGAAGTCTCTACATTTAATTTTTGAACTTTTCTGTAAAAAATATTTGTTCCTTATCTCCATTTATGTATGCAAACATATTTTATATCATTATGAACTCATGGGTATTTGTGTTACAATCCAAAACTAGCCTTAATTATCTTGCTGCTCAAGTTGTTGCAGCTTTTTTTGGCCCTTGGGAACTCTTCTGTGTCCTTTCAACATGTCTCCATCTTTTTTTTTTAATTTCCTTACTTTCTGGCACTCCAAGATGTTTTAGCCTCACCTTGTATTTTTCTTGCCCTAGCCCTAGAATTAGCCATTTATTTAAGAAGCCTGTCTCTTGCTTTTTTGTTTGTTTCTTTTTGAGACAAAGTTTCGCTCCTGTTGCCCAGGCTGGAGTGCAATGGCATGATCTCGGCTCACTGCAACCTCCGCCTCCTGGGTTCAAGCGATTCTCCTGCCTCAGCCTCCCAACCATCTCCGTTTATTGGAGGATACTATTTAGAAGCCAAGATCTTGGTGCTGTATGTGCTCAGGGCAGCTGCGGTGTTGCTGCCTCTATGTCTCCTCAGTGGATGGAGTCAGAACACACAACGTATCTTCACTCTTCACTCAGTCTTATGCGGGTTCCACCAGGCCCACAGAACTCTTAGCATCCCTTCATGAAACTCCATCCACTTGGTTATTTCATATCTTAAACCAGAGACCAACAGAGTTTAATTTCCCCCTCACACCTTAACCAGAGACAGTGACACCTCAAAACTAAATCTTGATGGTTGCATATTGATAGGCTAAGAAGTAACGGGAATTAGGCAACTTACATGGAATCAAATGAGAGAGTCTGCATTGTGGAAAAAACAAACAAAAACACACACGATTGCTGCCCCAAAAGAGATGAGAGATCAGGCAGATCCTCCAGCTTTTCCAGTCCCCTGCCCTTCTCCCCACATCAGCATAGCTACAATGAACACCCACTACAGGACACAGAGTACAGAGCAGAGGCTCCAGGAACACCTGCTGGTCCATCCTGCTGTGTCTCACCTAAGCCCACAGGAGATTCCTGATCACGCCTATTACTCCCAGGAAGAAAACATGTGAAAAATTAGGGATGCCAATCCCAAATGTGTGTAGACAGGAAGTGTCGAACCCTTCAATGTTCCTGGTGCAGAGCATGTCCTCGCCATCCCGTGCATGCTGGCTAGTCCCCATGGTTTGTAAGACTTGAAGGCCAGGAGGCAGGAATGCTCCTAACAGAGAACACAGGGCATGTGCTGGGATTTATCAGGCAATCCTGTTTTCTTTACTTGGTTGTCCTGAAGAGGAAGTATAAGCCCTTTAGGGTGCCCCTCGGAAACTGCTTCTCTAGGTCACAGCTCACATCCTGGAATATTAGAGATTTTGCTCACTTCATGCTTATGTCTGCACATCCTCACCCAAAGTCCTGGACCAAGGAGCTGTATGTCAAGAGAGCCATGGATAGGTATATCAACCTCAACAGGCATATGCACAATAGAAAGCTCCCCAGTAATCACGAGCTTTGGGTGTGTATGGGGACAGAAGGGGCAACCTAGGTGGGGAGAAAAATAGACAAACAACCCTCCTCTCTACTCCTGTACAGTGATATGTGAGAAAAGCATGGGCTGAAATGACGAAGCTGATGGATTGAGGAAGAATCTTTGATGGATGATCTCCCCTGGCAGCACGGGCTGCCACCTGCCTTGTCCCAGCATGTGGCCTCTCCTGGTTGGACATCACTATCTCTGTCCTGAGGGCCCAACCGGCTTAGATTTTCACTGGACACTACATCTCCCCAGATATCTAGTTTCCAACTGTGGCTCTAACCCAATCACATCAGGCAGCCACGGCTTCCCCTCTGGCTCCTTGGCCTGGGGTGAGGAGAGCAGCTGGTGAGTGCCCAGCTCAGGTTTCTGAGATCAGGAAGGCCATTCCTTAGGTGCCGCTATTCTGGCCATTTGGTCAACAGGAGCCCCTCTGGCTCTCTGAGCTCCTACCTCGCCCCTGGTCAACTTTCACAGGATTTTCCATTCCTTGTCTTAAATAGATCATGGGCAGCTGTTCTTGTCATTTTATTCTACATCTTGCTTAACCCCTTGCCAAGCCTCATTCTCATTGTGACTTTAGAATCTATGAGAAACTGCAGAACATGGCCGATAGGAACACAGAGTCTGCCTCATTGACACCCCGGTGCAAATCCTGATTCTGCCTCTCAGGAGAGCAACTTTACGTAAATCATTTAACCCCTCTGTGCCACTGTCTCACCTGCAGCGGGAACATAATATTACTGATGTCGTAGGGTTCTAATGATGTTTAAATGCGCTAATTGTACAAAATCCTCAGAACAGTACCTTGTAGCTCAGAAGTGCCATGGAAGTGTTGGCACCTACAAAGTACTGTTAATGCTTACACGTCTATCCAAAATCTCAGCACTGCCTAGGTACAGGACAGGTAGAAGGTCTGATATTGTAGGTTAATGTCTTCAGGCCCAGTAGATGCTAAACACAGAATGCTAAAGACCAGAAGATGCCATTCAAAAAGGAAAGACAGTTTTTACAGGTCTGCAAAAATGAGGGCAAGTGCATATTTTGAAGGTCCCAATTTTTCTGTAAAATCTCGCTAATAATCAAGAGAAGCTACAGGAAGCTTACATCTGATACCTTAAATCATGTATTGTTGGAGAGTGTGATTGATATTTCCATTATTCAACAACCCCAAAGTCACGTCTAATTCCCAGCTCCCAAAAAGAACTTTGGTCGCAAAGAGCATGCTCAGAAAGAGAAGGGTATGGACAGGAAGAGGTGGAGATGAAGATACCTAGAAACGAAGCCGACGTGGATCACGTTCAGCCTCTTATTCATGGTTCCATAATAACTTCACCTCCAGAACTCCATCTGGTAATGGGCCCAGCAGGAGCCACAGATGCAGTGGAGAATGCTGTGCTGAGCCGTAAATGTTCTTCTGTTTCCAATGAGACCACTTGCACCTACTGGCTTCCTCTCCACCCAGCATCCTACACTGCTGCTTGTAGTTATTTGACTCTCGTATTTACCCTAAAGACACAAACAAATGAGCCAAATAAAAGATGAAAAACTATAGGCATATCCTCAATTGCACTCCTGTATTAAAATATTAAATTTTTTGGCCCCAATATTTATTAAAGGTAGTATCATTTTTGCCTCAAAGTATCTTTCACAAAAAATGCTTTTAATGGAAAAACATTAACAAATAAATTGCCTATATTTATTATTGTTTTGACTGTATTACCAAATAAGGTTTTCCAATTTTATTCCATGGCAGTACAGAATATATATTCAGCTAAAGTAGGATAAGATTTTTTTTTTTTAAATCCACATTGTGTGTTGTGAAAGTCCAAAGAGCAAGTATCAAAAATTTAATTGCATATAACATTTGACCCTAAATATGTAATTTGTTTAATCCCCTTTCTTTTATATATATATATATATATTTTTTAATTTATTTATTATTATTATACTTTAAGTTGTAGGGTACATGTGCATAACGTGCAGGTTTGTTACATATGTATACTTGTGCCATGTTGGTGTGCTGCACCCATCAACTCGTCATTTACATCAGGTATAACTCCCAATGCAATCCCTCCCCCTTCCCCACGATAGGCCCCGGTGTGTGATGTTCCCCTTCCTGAGTCCAAGTGATCTCATTGTTCAGTTCCCACCTATGAGTGAGAACATGCGGTGTTTGGTTTTCTGTTCTTGTGATAGTTTGCTAAGAATGATGGTTTCCAGCTGCATCCATCTCCCTACAAAGGACACAAACTCATCCTTTTTTATGGCTGCATAGTATTCCATGGTGTATATGTGCCACAATGATACCATCTCACACCAGTTAGAATGGCGATCATTAAAAAGTCAGGAAACAACAGATGCTGGAGAGGATGTGGAGAAATAGGAACACTTTTACACTGTTGGTGGGATTGTAAACTAGTTCAACCATTATGGAAAACAGTATGGCGATTCCTCAAGGATCTAGAACTAGATGTACCATATGACCCAGCCATCCCATTACTGGGGATATACCCAAAGGATTATAAATTATGCTGCTATAAAGACACATGCACACGTATGTTTATTGCAGCACTATTCACAATAGCAAAGACTTGGAATCAACCCAAATGTCCATCAGTGACAGATTGGATTAAGAAAATGTGGCACATATACACCATGGAATATTATCCATCAGAGAAATGCTAATCCCCTTTCTTTTTCCCATTTAGTTATGAAAATTTCAAATGAAGTTAAAGAATCTCGTGTAGCTACCACCTAGATTCCACAGTTGATATTATATGTATTCTAACAAGTATTTATCCCCATATCCATCCCTCCATTCAACTCTTCCTATTCTTTGATGCATTTTGAAGAAAATGGGAGAGATGCATACACATCACCCTTATACTTATCATTAATGAAATCATAATATTTGTTTACTTTTAAGATAACTTTCACATATCATGAAATGTGCAACCATTAAGTGATGAGTTTTGATGCATGGATGCAACCGTGGAACTCAAAACCCTTCAAAATATGAAGAATTACCATCAACTCACAAAATACTCTCATACTCTTCCCATTTAATTCACAGCAATCACTGTTCTGATTTTTCCTGACAATAGGTTAGTTTAGTCTGTTCTCAAAACTCATGTAAATGTAATATAATTGTGTGTACTATTCTGTGTTAGATTACTACTCAGCATGTTTTTGAAGCTTTTTGATATTGTTGCATATATCAGTAGTTCTTTCTTTTTTTGTTGCTGAGTAGTATTCCATTGTATACAAAAATCTGGGCACGGTGCCTCTTTCCAGGTGTTTGTAATAAGAAGCATGAACGGAAAAATGAGGTTCATCTGCAGATTCACAGACCTGAACTCAAAAAGGGGAAGGGAGTTTTTTGTCACCAAAATTCCTCATTATGGCATCTCTAATTCTGGTGATTTTGACATATTGGGTGATGAATAAATCTTGTGTAATTTAGACAGAGGCAAGCCAGGATATCTGAAACTGGGACCGTTTGTGGAAATGAGGTGAGGGCTTTTTTTCTCAGATTTTGTTCCTGATACTAAAGCTGGTGATCCCCCAAGGAATGGAACGTGTCAAGCGTCCTGTTTAAGAAACCATTAAATTACTCTTACGTTGTATTTTGCAAAAGCTTTCTTGCTTTACCATTAATATTTAGATCTAAATGACTTCAGTAGTAAGTTATTTCGTATTGTATATAGTAGACCATGTGAGATATTTTTCCATATTGATCCAGGCACATTGTTGAAAAGACAATTATTTCCCCTCTGCTTTACGGATACTTGTGTCGTAACTCAGGCAGCCATATATGTGTAGACCTGTGCCTGTACTCTGTTCCAATGATCTTGTACCACTACTGCACTGTATACAGTATTGAATCAAGCCTTGATATCTGGTAGTATAAGCTATGCAGCTTTGCGTTTTTCTTCAAATTGCCTTGATTTTTCTTCAGTCTTTATATTTCTGTAAATTCTAGAATCAACTTGTGAATTTCTGAAATGTAATACCAGAAGTTTGACTAGGATTGTACTGGATGTATAGTCAATTAAAGGTGAATCGATACATTTATAATATTGATTCTTCCAATTTATGACCATGCTATTATGTCCATTTATTTATGTTTTTGTATAAATAAAATTTTAAGGTTGCCTTGAGAGGTCTTGCACATTGGTGTATGAATTATTACTAGGTATTTGAGTTTGTTAAAATACTATTATAAATAGCTGTACAAATGTGTCAGGATTCTAACTGGATTATTTTTACTGATATCTGGTTACATTTACTCTAGATCAGCATGTTTACATCTAGTATATTTCTTTAGGCACTGTTTTTCCTTAGATCTTTGGCTAGTTTCCTTTGCAAACTTAGTATGCCAATACATTCCAAAAAAGTTATGAATATGAAGTAAGTTTCTTATCTCCAGGGTGGGACTGATGTGAGTTCTGTTCATCCTCAGGTGGAAACGTAAAATTGGTTTTCAATCTTTGTGGGTTTTTTTTGAGTAAGTAGTCCATTTAATGTAATTAGTGTTATATTTGAGTTTCACTTGATTTATTTCTTCTCTTACGTCTTAATCACTTTAAAAGTAATCAAATATCTTAGCCATTTATTTTCTTACTGTAAAATTTCTATTTAATATTATTTTATTGTTCTTATTGGCTATACAACGGATTACAATATGCTCTTTTAACTTAATAAAGCCTAATTTGAATTGCTACTTTTATCATCCTCCCAATAATGATAAAAACATGGAATACTTCAACTCCACTCTTCTGCCTTTTGCATTATTGTTGTTTTACATTTTAATTCTACTCATTTTGTGAATCCTACTAGATCTTAATATCATTGTTTTGTACACCACTATGTTTACCTACATATGTAGTCTTTTGTCTTTCATGCCTTCCTACATTTCCAGTGTTTCTCTTGGGGATTATTCTTACTGAAGAAGTCTGCATTAGTCAGTTTGGGTTTCTATAACAATGTATTATAGACTAGGCGACTTCTAAACAATAGAAATATTTTTTCACAGTTCTGGAGGCTGGGAAATCTAAGATCAGAGTACCACCATGGTTGGTTCTGCTGAGAGCCCTTTTCTGGGTTGCAGAAGTACTCACTCACTAGTTAGCTCTCTGGCCTTTTATAAGGGCACTAATGCCATTCATGAGGGCTCCACCCCGTGGTCTAATTATCTCCCAGAGGTCCCATTTCCAAATGCCATCTTACTGGGATTAGGTTTTCAACATACAAATTTTGAGGTAGACATATTCAGTCTAATGTCTTCTGCCCCTGACCTGCCCCAAAATTCATATCCTTCTCACATGAAAAATATATTCATTTCATCCCAACAGCTCTGAAAGGCTTAACACATTCCAGTAATAACTTTAAAGTCTCAAGTCTCATCTAAATATCTAAATCTGATATAAGCAAGACTTGAAGTATAATTCATCCTGAGGCAGAATTCCTCTCCAGCTGTGAACCTGCGTAATTGAACACGTTATACAAAATACAGTGGTTATACAGGTAGAGGATAGTCACTCCCATTTCACAAAGGAGTAACAAGAAAGAAGGAAGGGGCAAATGGGTCCCGATCAAGTTCAAAATCTAGCAAGGTAAGCTCCATGAAATCGTAAGGCTTCAGAATTTAATTGTTTGACGTCTTCATCAATTTTGGAAAATCCTCAGTCATTATTTCCTCAGATACTGCTTTGGTCCCATTTGTCTCTCTTTCTTCTACTTTGCAGATTCTAATTCCAAATATGTTCAGATCTTTACTGTTTCCTAAATGTCTCAAATATAGATTTTCAATGATTTATCTCTGTAATATTAGCTGTTGATCTTTCTATGTATTATTCACTATTATTCACTCATACGAAGTTCTTAATTTTAGTTACTGTATTTTTATTTTTATAATTTGAGTATTTTATGTGTTACTCACCTTCATAAACTTTTCATATTTTCATCTCTTTTTGTAATTGTTTTGCCTCTTTAAACAAAGATGTTATTTAAAATTAGAAATGGGAGTGTCAGCTTACCAACTTCCTCAGTACTTGTAGAGAAATTAGCTTGCCAGTTAGAAATAATATGATGTACAGTAAAGTGTCAATTTAAGGTGTCAATCATTTAAAAAGCATTAACCATAAAGCACAACTATCAATAATATTCAAGATACTTTTAAGGGAAAACGACATTAAATTTCACTTCAATAAAAATACCAGTGAATGGTATTTGAGACTGGTATCACTGAGAAATAATAGACCGTGGTATATGGATGAAAGCCAAGAGCAATGTGCTCATACAGTTTTTCTAGCGTTCAGAAAAATTATAAATAAGTAGGTTAATTCAAGCTATATAAAGTTTTCTCCAAATTGCCTGGTTAAAATAACTTTTATAAAAATGATTTCGGTCTCAGAGAAAATAACCAGCTAACACTGTCCTGGAGACAATCTCACCTACCCTTCCGCAAAGAGTCAAGACTGACTGTAGACAGAAAGAACGCTCTTAACTGCAAGCAAAAAACTGTGCATTCCCCATCAGAGACACAGACTTTTCCTTGCTTACCCACCCGCGTCCTCCCATGTGCTGGCTCCCAAACTTTGTAGTCAGTAGCCAAATATGGACAACAAGACCTGATTACTGCTTGTACTAAAGAACAACTTTTAAAAACCCTGGCCCCTGTTTTACATGTTCTGGCTTGTAACAGTGTGAATCACATAGCATGTCCTCAGCAGCTGTGCCCACTCTGAAGCCAGAAAATGGTTCTAGGAATGAGCACAAAGGATGAGGATAGAGACTCACAGGACACAGCTTACACTACGTGGCCAGAAATGCTTCTTGTAAGGCCCAGTCCTTTTGTTCGTGAGAAGGTGCTTATTTATCTCATCCATTCACTTGCTTCTTATTTAATTTCACATTTTATGAATTGTTTAAAATAGCTGATTATCTGAGTATTCTTATACAACTACAGGCACCTTCATCAGGGATCGCCTTAATCCATTTCAAAGTCCAGTGACTACAGTGCATGTCAACAGGGAAACAGGTGGTAACAGTGAGTAAATGTTGAGCCATGTTTTGTTCTGTCTCCCTAGCAACAGGATAGAAAAGGGTCTATTTGCATACATTGGTTCCAGCAAGGAGAGAAAAAGGCAAGGAGATGCTTCCTCCTTCTTTCCATGTATCTCTAGTCTCGTATCTACTACTTAGCTCTAGAAAAAAAAGAAAAAAAAAAAAAACAAGTGGAGAACACAGGTACAAAAATTATATTTACTACACAAATAACCAATGAAGGCTCCATGATATCTCAAGGTCGGGACACTTCCCCTCATCTCCTTCTCGTGTGGCAGTAGATTGCATTATTGGTACCAGTTATTGACTTCCATTTTCTTATCAGAAGATTTTCTTGTCTCATCCAATGCATAGGCATGTGCTATGCTTTAGGTAATGGAATGTGAGAAGAAATTATGAATGCTGCACCCAAGCATAAGCCTAAGAGCATCACGTACTTCCGTGATTACTTCTGTTCCTGCTGTCGTAAGAATGGCACGTCTTTCAACCTGGATCCCAGAACCCAAAAGACATGCAAAAGACTGCAACTGACCCTCACCAGACTCACAGCTAACGTGATTATAAACAAGAAATTAGTTAATTAATTATGAGTATCTGAGATTTGGGGGTCATTTCTTACCATACCAATAATCTAGTGAAAACGAACGAATAAAGAAATCAGTACCAGTTATAAGGTGTCACCAGAATGAAAAGCTAAAGCATTTATCTTCAGTCCAGGAGACAGGCAGTTGCAAAGCTCTTTTTAACTCCTGGAAAATAAAAGTGACTCGTGTTTTTATTGATAAGGCATTTTGCTACAACGTGTGTATGGTAAGTTGGAAAGAGCCTATGAATTTAGCCAAAGAGTTTGGGAGACTGAAGGCAACTATCATGTTTTAGCTGCTGTTGGTTACTTTACAAAAGGTATTACAAGAATGAGATAATTTCATATAATAAATAGTGTATTTGACAGCAAGGTCAAAAGATGGAATTGACTGTTCTCTCCAAATGATGCAAGCTGAAACTGAGGAACAAGGATCAAAACTCGAAGTGTTATGGTAAAGACCAAATCATGGACTTGGCCTCATGCCCTGTGTTATGACCTCTGAATTGAATGAAGGGAAATCGAGTCAACACTTTTAGTTATACGGAATGTTTCAGAGAACAAACAAGCCAAAGGGTGTGACTCCTTCTTGGAAGTCTGCTACCTCAACTTACCTCAATTTATTTCATCTTACTTCAAGCTAAGGTAGAACAGGTCGTGAAAAGAATTGTGGATATAACTGTCAGCACACTGGAATTTTGCAGAATAAAAACTAATTAGGCTTTGAGAGAGTTGTACTGCCAAAATAGCCTGTAGCTGTTTGAGAAGTAAAATTACCTTTGAGCCAACAATATTCTGTTCTTTTCCCAAGAGAGAATATTATTTCATGCCCAATTCTCATCTGGCCAAGGAAGTGGATGGGGAAGGATGGCCCTCCCAGGGTGCAGAGCCAAGAATCTCAGAGTATGATCGACCAGAGATCCACTCCAAGGCGGCAGACACTGGGATGGTTGAAATAAGGTCGTTTACCAACTAGCTGGGGGTCTTCACAATGTGTGTCCAAACAGATTTCAGACTTTTTGTTAAGCACTAATCACTGAGTGCTGCCCTCCTTCCCCTTTCTGAATGCGAGTATTTATCGAGATCATCCTGCCCCAGTATTACATGTGGATTGTGTGTGGAACAGCCAACGTATCTTTCAAATCTCTAGATAACAAGGAACCTATACAGTGAAGTTAAAAGTGCCATATGAGATCCAAGACTTGAAGTCTGATGGTGTGACTGGATGACACAGTGGGGGTTGCACTTAGAGGAGGCAGTGGATTCTGCATACTTAAGGGAAATGCAGCAATATTTGTAACTAGGTTTGTACTGTGAATGGTCTCAAACACCATTCACTCGTATTTTCATGAAAGTGAAATTTAATGTCATTTTCCCTTAAAAGTATCTTGAATATTATTGATAGTTGTGCTTCAGGTTAATGTTTTTTTAAAAAATGATTGACACCTTAAATTGACACTTTACTGTACATCTTATTATTTCTAACTGGCAAGATAATTTCTCTACAGGTACTGAGGAAGTTGGTAAGCAGATACTCCCATTTCTAATTTTAAATAACATCTTTGCTTAAAAAGACAAAATCTTTTTGCTTTGTCTTTTTTGTTTGCTTAAAAAGACAAAATCTTTTTTATAAAAAAGATTATAAGAAGATGAAAATATGAAAAGTTTCTGCAAGTGACTAATGCATAAAATACTCAAATTAGAAAAATAAAAATACAGTAGCTAAAATTAAGAACTTCGTATGAGTGAATAATAGAGTGAATAACACACAGAAAGATCAACAGCTAATATACTGACGTAATTACAGAGACAAATTATTGAAAATCTGTATCTGAGACATTTAGGAAACAGTAAAGATCTGAACATTGGAATTAGAATCTGCCAAGTAAAAGAAAGAGAGACAAATGGGGCCAAAGCAGTATCTGAGGAAATAATGACTGAGGATTTTCCAAAATTGATGAAGACCTCAATCAATTAAATTCTGTAGCCTTAAGATTTCATGGAGCTTACCTTGCTAGATTCTGGACTTGATCAGGACCCATTTACCCCTTCCTTCTTTCCCGTTACTCCTCTGTGAAATGGGACTGACTATCCTCTACCTGTACGACCACTGTATTTTGAATAACTTGTTCAATTATGCAGGTTCACAGCTGGAGAGGAATTCTGCCTCAGGATGAATTGTTCATTCCATTGTTGCTTTAGAATGTTCCCTCACCCTTCCCTGTAAAAAGGATATACTCTATGTCTCACAGACATTCTCCTTGGGTCTACAACTGCCTTTGAATGTGAGCTGAAGTGATGGTTGCCACGTCCACGTAGATACTTGAAGATATGCATCCAAAGGTGTGTGATTACTTTTCCTTCTGCTGCAAGAATGTGGTGTGTTTGCCACCTAGATCCCAGAAGACACGTGAAACAAAGCAGTAGCCAACCATTGTTATAAGTGTTCGTGACTGCAGATCCATGTAATGTTGGGGGGTCTCTGATACTACAGTACAACTTATTAAAGCTGCCTAATATGTCTGCCATAGGTTCAATGTATTCAGGGAATCATAAGCTTTGTTTTCAAGAACAAAAATCTGAGAAAAACAAGCCTTTACTCAGATTTTAAACATTAAAACCTCATTTTGTCATATAGCCCAAGTTTCAGACATCCTGACCTCTCTCTGTCCAGATCACACAAGGGGAAACACTGGGTAGTGAGAAATTCTATGTGATTCTTCCCCATGAGTGTGGAGGCCCTACATGGGGTATTAGAGCCGGAAAGCTGTGAGGACAGAATGCAGCTGTTGGGGGCCAGTGGGCTGTGAAGTCTGAGCGAGGTGGGGAGGCCCAGGGAGAGGACAGCAGCCACTGTGGGAGAGTGGCCACACATTGTAGAAGCATTAAGTCAGCGCATGTGTGAAGGATAATGAAAACCAGAACTTCGCTCATCCCAGTGCTGGGCCCTGCCCTTGGACACTTTCCTTATCTTGTTAGGGCTCTAGCACCTTGTACTGCACCATCATGGCTACCTCTTTTTTTTTTTTTTTTTTGAGACAGAGTCTTGCTCTGTTGCCCAGGTTGGAGTGCAATTGTGTGATCTCGGTTCACCACAACCTCCACCTCCTGGGTTCAAGTGATCCTCCTGCCTCAGCCTCTTGAGTAGCTGGGGTTACAGGCACCTGCCACCACGCCCAGCTAATTTTTGCATTTTTAGTAGAGATGGGGTTTCACCGTATTGTCCAGGCTGGTCTTGAACTCCTGACCTCAGGTGATCTGCCGGCCTCGGCCTCCCAAAGTACTGGGATCGCAGGTGTGAGCCACCACACCCGGCCCCTCAAGGCTATTTCTAATGTCCCTTTCCCCCAGAAATCAAACATATCTCTCTTCCCTTTCACGACATTCCTTGTCCCCTTCCACATGGCAAGGGAAACATTCAGGAACTTGCGGTAACCAAGTCACTGGCCACAGCTCGTGCGCGGGCTCTGGACAGAAGCCCGTTCCACCCCCATTCTCTAAACACTCCCCAGAGCACCACCCGGTCCTCACCTTAGCAAGGAAAAAAGATCACACTTTCAACAAATCTAAGACTGGCTACCAGGTTATACAAGAGAGTCCAATTAAACATCTGGATTTTTCTTACCTGACACTCAGCCCACCGTTTTGAGCATTCAAAATTCTAAGGTTCAGAGGGTTAAAATGAGGGCTGCTTGCAGAATTCCAAATAATACATGCAGATACTCTGCCATCAGGGAGGGGAGCATAATTCCTGCAGTGGGGGCTGCACCCAGTGACTTTTTGTCAATAACTACAGTACGGAAAGGTAGAAAAGAGTTTTTACCATGGAGAAACCTGGAAAACACTACCTCGTCCATGGGATTTAAGTCAACAGCAACAGTGATCAGTCATAATGACAGCATGCACTCCTGATACCATATTATGAAAACAGTGCCTGACCTCTGTGGTCTTCCCTTGCTAACCCAAAAAATCCTGTCTAATCATGAGAAAAACAGCAGTTAATTTCCAATAGATTCCCGGTGGTGGTGGTGGCTCACACCTGTAATCCCAGCACTTTGGGAAGCTGAGGCAGGCAGATCACTTAAGGTCAGGGGTTCGAGGCCAGCCTGGCCAATATGGAGAAACACTGTCCCTATTAAAAATACAAAAGTCATCTGGGTGTGGTGGTGCACACCTGTTATTCCAGCTACTTGGGAGGCTGAGGCAGGAGAATCATTTGAACCCGGGAGGAAGGGGTTGCAGTGAGCCAAGATCGTGCTACTGAACTCCAGCCTGGGTGACAGAGCAAGACTCTATCTCAAAAATAAATAAATAAATTTCCAGCAGGGGGCAGTCTACAAAATACCTGACCAGGACTCCCCAAAACTATCAAGGTCATCAAAACTGGAGTCCCTGTGACAACCAGGAGTCATCTAAGGAAGCATGACAAATAGATATAATGTGGTATCCTGGATGGAATCCTGAAGCAGAAAAAGGATATTAGGGTACTAGGTTAAAAACTAAAGGAATACCAACAAAACATGGACTTTAGTTAACAATCATTATGTCAGTATTGGTCCCTTAGTTGCGATAAATATGCCACTAACGCAAGATGTTAGTAATGAGGAAAACTGGGTGGAGGGCATACAGGAACTCTCTGTATCACCACCGCAGCTTTTATTTAAATCTAAAGCAAGCCCCCTTGCTTACACTGCTTGCTATGTAATTCCCTCTTTTCTCCTTCTGTGAGTCAAGGTAGGCTTAGTAAAACAGAGAGGGGTATCCCCAGGAAGACCCCAGCGTGGAAAGTCACCTCTTTTTCACCCCTCCACCCCCCACCCTCATAAAACTGCAAATGTAGGAAGAAATCCCTCCAGTGCGCCAGAAGGAATGGACAAGTATCAAGAGGACGCCTCCCAGACAGGACAAAACCGATGTGCCTTTCTGTCTTTTACACACACGAATTACCCACTGACCTTGTTCAGAATCATGACTCTGCAATTTCCCTGAAAAGAATTATTATATCTAAAGACACCAATTTACCAGTTTCACAGTCACTCTGTACTGGCCTGACTTTGTAGCCAGCTGTTAGCACTTCCCCCCCTCCCCCATTGCCAGGAGGTGATGCTAGGAATTCGCAGTAGGAATAAGGAGCTGGAGCAAGATTCCCACTCGCAGGTGGGTAGCTGGACTTCCTCAGGCACGACTGGCCTGCAAACCATATAGGTCAGGAAGCAGAGGTCCGGGCTGCCAGAGCATCTCCCAATCCTGTGCAAAACAGGTATTTTCCCAGTTTGGAATATTGTGGATCCAATTTCAAACATCCTGCCTTCCACTAGGATGAGCCACACACACCTGACCCTTAGCCCCTCAACTCTGTTCCTGCTTAGCACAAATGTGTGGGTAGTAGAAAGTAGGGTGAGGAAGAGGGCCAGGAAACAGAGCACGGATTTTACAGATGAGCTTTAGTTCTCCCAGAAGGGCTGTCTCCAGTCAGTCCTCCTGAAATGTTATCCACACAGGCCTTGAAGCAACCTTTATGAAAGTGCAGTTGCCTCACGGCCCACATCATGTGTCATAGATGACCAAGGTGGGTTCTTTTATCCTATATCTAAGCTTTATGTTTTGTGTGTGGATGAATATGTGAAAGCTGATGGAGGAGATTAATCTGCAGTCACACTTCGGAGTCTGTCTACGAGGAGAAACATCCCACTACAAATGTGAGCTCAAAAAGAAAAGGAGAAAAATGAACGGGCAGCACTTGTCCCTCCTCTTCTTGCCATGAACAGGTCAAAGGGAGGCACAGCTATGGCCCAGAGAGACCTCTCTGATCCATACCACACGCTCATCTCTCCTGGCATCCTCCATACCCTCCCTCCACCAGCCCTCTTCAGCTTAACTCTCAGAAACACAGTTGGTGCCTCAGTAGGTCTGATGCCAGCCTTTACTCAGAAGTTGCTTAATCCAATTAGAGCATTATATCACATTAGAGAGCTCACACTGATTCTCTCCCTCTGCAGTCGGGCCCCATACACAGAGAGACCATCTGGGACTCAGCCATGTTCAGTGAAGAATATGGATGGCATGGGCATCCTTCCCATTTGGGGATCAAGCCTTCTCTTCTTCAGTTGCAGCTCCTCCAGTGTAACACATGTCCATGTATCAAACTCCCATCTCCTTTCACTTCCTGTCGCTATCACACATTATCTGAGTTTACTCAGTCACTGGATTTCTATTTATGTATGGTACACTATGGCTCACCTATGGGACAGGGCAGTGTGTGGATTGGGGTTATTTACAGGGAAGATAGCTTGGTCTATATCCACAGGGACAGCTTATGAGGAGAAAGGACATGCAAGAAGAGAAAGCACTGCTGGCATCCCTGTCTGTTCTGTGCCAAGAGCCATCATGTTCCTGCTTCCACTCCAATCTTATTCCCATGCCCTCCATGCATCTAAGAGGAGGATGCAGTGCCAATAAAGCCTTCCAGCACATGAATAAAATTCATATTCCTTAACACTTTCCAGTCCAACACTGCCACATCTCCACAGCAGGCTCTCTTTTCTAAGCAAGCTCCATGCAAACATTTGGGTATACATCCAGTGGTCTCGTAAAACATGTCCTGGGTGTCACATTCAGAATGGGGCATCACAAGATGAAAATGAGAAATGGGGCTGATGGAAGAGCTTAATTATTTTCCCTTTTTGTTTCTCCCTTCAATCAAATTTTCCTCCTTATCCCATCAGATTTTAAAGTACCACTTATTAAATTCCAGTAATTACTCATTCATTCTGACTCATAGTTCACAAAATATCTGGGATTTATTCTATTCCATATTAGAACCCCCACAGCCCTTACCAAATTATACCACCCCACAGTTGACATTTGTTTTTCCGGCAGGAGAATACCATTTGTGGGACGTCATGTTTATGATCGTTTCTTTGGTGACATTTCACACCTGCCACATTAACACCCACGAGCTCAGAGAGAGGGAGTGCAAGTGAGAATCGACAAGCAAACTAGCACTGCCACTCTCAGCTGATTTGCAAGAGGTGGGTAAAAGGAAGCCGCCTCAGTACAGCAAGATTAGAGGACAGCCTTTCACACAGACTCCTGGACACAGAAAACCTGACTGCTTCTTCCCATATAGTGACACACAGGCTGTTCTCCGCCTGCTTGGTTTTCACAAACAGAGATGGGCCTGACAACCTCAGAGCCCCAGTCTCAAATGTTCATGTGAATTTCTCTTTAAAATGAAAATACACATTTTATCTGGTAGATATACAAATCTTAAATATACAGCTTGATAAGGTTTACTCAAGGGTACACCCATGCAATCAGTCACCTCAATAGAGTATTCTCAATGCTTGGGATGGTTCCTCAGTGCCTAGGCCACTGGCCTTCTAGAGTCAACCATTATTCTAACTTTATCACCCTAGATTTGTTTTGAATGTTGAGCTTTCCATGAATGCAATGATACAGTATGTGGCACTTTTCAATCCACTTTATGTCTATGAGCTTAATATTTATAGTTACATATATTTATAGTTTACATATATTTTTAGTTTACATATATTTATTATTTATAAATATATGTTTATATTTATATATTTATAGCTTTGGTTTCCATTTTCATTGTTATTACATATATTTATTACATATATTTATAGTTTTGGTTTTCATTTTCATTGCTGTATAGTATTCCATTGTGTGACTACAGTACCATGTATTGTCCCCTTGTACTTCTGATACACAGAATAATTTCCAACTTTTAGCTATTATGAATGATGTTATGACATTGCTGTTAAGTATACTGTGGTAAACATAAGTATTTGTTTCTCTTGGTATATTCTCAGGATAGAATTTGTTGAGTCATAGGGTACATCTATGCTTATTAGATACTACCAAACGTTTTCCCAAAGCGGTTGTACCACTTTCATTCCCACCAGCAGTATATGAGAGTCCAATTTCCTTCATAATTGGCATTGTCAATCCCTTCAAGTTCAGTCATTCAGGTTGGTATATATCAATATTTCACAGTCTAATTTTACCTTTTCATGATGAGTAATAGCATTGAGAACTTTTTCATGTTTGTTGGCCATTTTAACATTATCATTTTGAAGTTTCTGATTAAGCCTTCTGGCCATTTTAAATATGATTGCCTGCCTTTTTTTTATTGATTTAAAGTTCTGCCTATAATCCTTTGTGGTTTACGAAGTTCTTAATTTTAACAAAGTCCAAATTATCAATCTTTTAAAAATAATTGCTGCTTTACAATATTATTTAACAATTATTTTTGTACCTCAAAGTCATAGAGATAATCTACATTTTCATTTCTTCTAGGTTAATTGTTTTAGTTTTCACATTTAGGTCCCAAGGCCATTGCAGGTTATGTATTGTATACAGAGTGAACTGGAAAAAGCAAGGATAAAGGGGTCTTATTTGGCTACTAGAGTTGATGTATAAAGAAAGACTTCAGTATATCATTTTTGCTCATTTACCAGGCAAACTTTCTTGAAATTAGAGGCAGAAATAAGACTTGAAGCAAATCCAAATATTTCCCTTCAGCAGGTTCTCAAAGTGAGTATCTCAGAAAGACCCACACTCAGCTCTGTCTGGGAAGAGGAATTCAACTGTTGTGAAACATAACCATAGAAACCTACACTCCACACCTTCTGTTTCACCTAAAGGAAAAATGAAACAAAACAAAAACCATAGTCAATGTGGGATTCAAGGAAAGAAATTCAGAATGTTGCAGTCAGTGAGGGGAATCGAAATCAGGTATAGAGGAGAAACCTATTCTACCAGAAGAGAGTAAGAAACATTTTATGAAGGCCACAGCCTTAAGTGCAGGCAAATCAAAAAAAGCCTGAGATTTACTCAGAGTATTTTAGAATGTTACCCTCTTCTTCAGATCTTATGATCACACCAAGGCAGCCCCAAAATAATAAAATAAATTACAGCTGAAACAGCTGCAAGATACAAACTAGGTGTAAGTGGTAGAACACAAGAAATCCCTTAAAATAAAAGAAGAGACAAAAACAAGGCCACTACCTTTTTTTTGAAGCCTTTGGTACTTACAGCTTCAACAAATATTAAATCACAACTCCTGGCCAGATTAACACAAATCCTCACATTTAAAATCCTAGTTACCTCAGTTCCTATTGGCTGATACAATATGTTCAGTTTTAATTGCAAAATGTGCATGCCCAAACAAATGAAAAACACAGACTACAGAAACAAATCAACAATCAGACTCAGACTGTGATATGACAAAGATGCTGGAATTATCAGACACAGAATTTAAGACAGCTATGGTTAATATGTTAATGTCCCTAATAAAAAAAGTAGACAACATTCGCATTCAAGAACGGATGGTAATGTAAGAAGAGATAAAAACTTAAAAAAAAAAAAAGGAAATGTTAGAAATACCAAACACCTTAATGGAAATTTTTTTTAAATCTCTTTGATAGAGTTTTGACACAGCTGAGGAAAGGATCAGTGAACTGGAAGATAATTAAATAGAAACTTTACAATTGGTGCTTGCTTCGGCAGGATATATACTAAAATTGGAAGGATACGCAAAATGGTAGCACGGCCCCTGTACAAAGATGTCAAGCAAATTTGTGAAGCATTCCATATTTTTCAAGTTGAATTAAAAAGCAAGACATCTTCTGTCTTCTGGAGATCCTTTTTAAACATAACATTCATAGAATCAAAGTAAAGATCAATCACACAAACAACAAAAAGGAGCAGGAGTCAGTATTATTATGTCAGATAATTTTAACTAACAACAGTAAAAAAAGGGACAAAGAAAGGCACTATATAATAAAAAGGTTCAAGTCAACAAGATGACTTAACTGTCATAAATATATATGCACCCACCATCGAAGAAGTTCAGAATGTTGCAGCCAGTGAGGTGAATCGGAATCAGGCATAGAGGAGAAACCTATTTTACCAGAAGAGAGTAAGAAACATTTTATGAAGGCCACAACCTTAAATGCAGGCAAATCAAAAAAGCCTGAGCACTTGTTCGTAAAACAAGTACTTCTAGACCTAAAAAAAAAAGGCCTAGGCTGCCATACAATAACAGTGGGAGACTTCAACATCCTACTGCCAGCATTAGACAGATTATTCAGGCAGAAACTAACAAGGAAATTCTGGACTTAAATTTGACACAACCAATTGGACCCAATAAACGTCTATAGAACAATCCACCCATCAAGCACAGAATATACATTCTTCTCATCTGTACATGGAACATATTCTAATATTGACCATATGCTCAGCCATAAAGCAAGTCTGAATAAATCTTTTAAACATTGAAATCATACCAATGATACTTTCAGGTCACAGTGAAATAAAAATATAAATCAGTACCAAGAAGATCTCTCAAAACCACACAATTACATGGACATTAAATAACTGGCTGCTAAATGACTTTTGAGTAAACAGGGAAATTAAGGCCAAAATTTAAAAATTCTTTGACATAAATGAAAACAAAACACAACATTTCTGAGACGTAGCCAAGGCAGTGTTAAGAAGAAAAGTTTATAGTGCTAAATGCCTAAATCAAAAAGTTAGAAAAATCTAAAATTTATAATCTTAACATCGCACCTAGAGTAACTAAAACAAGGAGTAAACTAACCCCAAAGTTAGTAGAAAAAAATAAATAACTAATCAGAGCAGAACTGAATGAAATCGAGACCCAAGAATCCATACAAAGGATCAACAAAATCAAAAGCTTGTTCTTTGAAAGGATAAACAAGATCAACAGAGCAACAGCAAGATTAACAAAGAAAAAAAAAATTAGAGAAGATCCAAATAAGCACAATCAGAAACAACAAAGGTAACATTACACCCGATTCCACAGAAATACAAAAAATCATCTGCAACTATTATGAACACCTCTGTGTACACAAACTAGAAAACCTATGGAAAAATGGATAAACTCCTGGAAACACACAACTTCCTAAGAGTGAAGCACACAGAAACTGAAACCTTGGACATACCAATAATGAGCTCTGAAATTGAATCAGTAATTCAAAACACACCAACAAAGAAAAGCCCTGGACCAGATGGATTCACAGCCCAATTTTACTAGACATAGAACGAAGAGTTAATACCACTCCTACTGAAATGATTCCAAAAAATTGAAGAGAAGGGACTCCTCCCTAAATCATTCTATGAAGCCAGCAGCACTCTGATACCAAAATGTGGCAAAAACACAACAACAACAACAACAACTACAGCCCAATATCCTTGATGGGGATAGATTCAAAAATCCTCAACAAAATAGTAGCAAAATCAATCCAGCAGCACAGCACAAAGTTAATTGACCAAGATCAAATTGACTTTATTTGCAGGATATAGGGCTTGTTCAACATGTGCAAATCAATAAATGTGATTCACCACATAAACAGAATTAAAAATAAAACAATGTGATCATCTCAACAGACACAGAAAAAGTTTTCAATAAAACTAGTATCCTTCCATGATAAAAACCCTCAATAAACTAGACATCAGAGGGGACATACCTCAAAATAAGAACTTCCATCTATGGCAAACCCACAACCAACATCATATTGAATGGGCAGGACGCATTACCCTTGAGAACTGGAACTAGATAAGGATGGCCTTTCTCACCACTCCTATTCAACATAGTACTGCAAGTCCTGGCCAGGGCAACCAGGCAAGAGAAGTAAATAAAAGGCATCCAAACAGGAAAAGAGGAAGTCAAACTATCTCTCTTTGTTGGTAGTATGATTCTATACCTAGAAAACCCTAAAGATTCCCCCAAAAGACTCCCAGAGCTGATAAGCCACTTCAGTAAAGTTTAATGATACACAATAAATATACAAAACCAGTAGCATTTCTGTGTACCAATAACATTCAAATTGAAAGCCAATTCAAGAATTCAATCCTATTTACAATAGCCACACACAAACAAAATACCTTGGAATATATCTAACCAAGGAGGTAAAAGGTATCTACAAAGATAAGTACAAAACACTGCTGAAAGAAGTCACAGATGACACAAACAAATTGAAAACATTCAATGCTCACAGTTCAGATGAATTAGTATCTTTAACATGGCCATATGTCTCAAAGCAATCGACAGATTCAACACCATTCTTATCAAACTATCAACATCATTTTTACAGAAATAGAAAAAAAAGGTATTAGTCAGTTTTCCCACAGCTGATAAAGAAATACCCAAGACTGGGCAACTTACAAAAGAAAAGATTATTGGACTTAGAGTCCCACATGGTTGGGGGGACCTCACAATCATGGCAGAAGGCAAGGAGGAGCAAGTCACATCTTATGCAGATGGCAGCAGGCAAAAAGGGAACTTGTACAGGGCAACTCCTGTTTTAAAAATCAACAGACCTCGTGAGACCCATTCACTATCATGACAACCGGGCAGGAAAGACCCGCTCCCATAATTCAGTCATCTCCCACCAGGTCCCTCCTACAGCACGTTGGAATTATGGGAGTTACAAGATGATATTTAGGTGGGGACACAGAGCCAAACTACATCATAAAATATTCTAAAATTCACATGGAACCAAAAAACAGCCCAAATAACCAAAGTAATCCTTAGCAATAAGAACAAAGCTGGAGGCATCACATGGTCATACTTCAAACTATATTACAAGGCTACGGTAACCAAAACAACATAGTACAGATACAAAAAGTGATACACAGACCAATGGAACTGGATAGACAACCCAGAAATAAAACTACACACCTAATCATCTGTAATCATAATCATCTGATCTTCAACAAAGTCAACAATAACAAGCAATAGGGAAAGGATTCCTGATTTATTACATAGTGCTGGGCTCACTGGCTAGCTGTATGCAAAAGATCAAAACTGGAGCCCTTCCTTTCACTATATACAAAAATCAACTCAAGATGGATTAAATACTTAAATACAAGCCCTACAACATGAAAACCCTAGAAGAAAACCTACAAATACCATTCTGGACATTGTCCTTGACAAATAATTTATGTCTGAATCCCCAAAAGCAATTGCAACAAAAGTAAAGTTAACAAGTGGCACCTAATTGAACTAAAGAGCTTCTGCTCAGTGAAAGAAACTATCAACAGAGTAAACAGACAACCTTCGAGAATGAGAGTAAATATTCACAAACTATGCATCCAACAAAGGTCTAATATCCAGAATCTATAAGGAATTTAAATCAACAAGCAAAACCAAACAAACCCATTAAAATGTAGGCAAAGAACACGAACAGACACTTCTTAAAAGAAAACATACAAATGGTCAACAAACATATGAAAAATGCTCAACATGACTGATCATTAGAGAAATGAAATCAATGTCACAATGAGATAGCATCTCACATTGGCTAGAATGTCTATTATTAAAAAGTAAAAACAAAACAAAACAAAACAAAACAAAAACCACCCACGTTTTGTGAAGTTGCAGAGAAAATGGTACACTTACACACTGTTGGTGGGAATGCATATTAGGTCAACCACTGTGGAAAGCAATGTGGCAATTTCTCAAAGAATTTAAAACAGAATGATTCAGTAATTCCATTACTTGGTATATACCCAAAAGAAAATAAATCATTTCCCCAAAAAGACACATGTACTTGTATGTTCATCACAGCACTAGTCACAATACCAAAGACATGGAATAAACCTAGATGCCCATCTAGGTGGACTGGATAAAGAAAATGTGGTACATATACACCATGGTACATATGCAGCCATAAAAAAGAATTAACTCATGTCCTTTGCAACAACATGGGTAGAGCTGGAGGCCATTATCCTAAGCAAATCAGCACAAGAAGAGAAAACCAAATACCATGTGTTCTCACACGTTTAGTAGTAGCTAAACATTGAGTACACATGGGCATAAAAATAAGAACAATAGACACAAGAGACTATTAACAGGGAAAGGGTGAGAAGGAGGCAAAGGCTGAAAAAATACATTATCAGGTTACTATGCTCACTACCTGGGTGACAGGATCATTCATACACCAAACCTCAGTGATATGCAATTTACCCATGTAAAAAGCATGCACATGTATCCCCTGAACCTAAAAAAAAATGTTGATTAAAAAAAAGAAACCATACAAATGAAATGCAAAGAGGAAAAAAAAGAATGAAAACAAAATCCAAAAACAGAAATGACATCCAAGAACCATGTGATAGTATTAAAAGGTATAAATACTAATAATCAGAATACTGGAAAGATAAGAAAAAAAAGGATGGAGCACAATAAATATTTGAAATAATAACGGCCAAGAACTTCCAAAATTAATGAAAAATTCCTCCCCCAAAGCCCGCAGATTCAAGAAGCTCAAAAGTACCAAATAAGATAAACACTTAAAACACACATATAAACACACACATGCACACACATGCACACACACACACACACACACACACACACACACACATACCCCTATTGAAACGTCAGAAAATCAAAGAAAAATAGAGAATCTCATTTTTAAAGAACCAGCGGGGAAAAATCTTACCTATAAAAGAACAAGGGTAAGAATTACAGTGAAAAACAACCCAAAATATGGTTATTGGAAAATGTCTAGCTAGGAGACCCATTATAAAGAATAAACAGGCCGGGCGCGGTGGCTCACGCCTGTAATCCCAGCACTTTGGGAGGCCGAGGCGGGCGGATCACAAGGTCAGGAGATCGAGACCATGGTGAAACCCCGTCTCTACTAAAAATAGAAAAAATTAGCCGGGCGCAGTGGCGGGCGCCTGTAGTCCCAGCTACTCGGGAGGCTGAGGCAGGAGAATGGCGTGAACCCGGGAGGCGGAGCTTGCAGTGAGCCGAGATTGCGCCACTGCACTCCAGCCTGGGCGACAGAGCAAGACTCCGTCTCAAAAAAAAAAAAAAAAAAAAAAAAAAAAAAAAAAAAAAAAAAAAAAAAGAATAAACAAACAATATCAGAAATGAAAGAGGAGTCACAATTCATCTTGTGACTATTAACAGGATAATAAGGGCATCTTGTGAAAAATTCTATGTCCACAAATATGGTAACTTTGATAAAATAAATTAATTACTTAAAAATCACAAGTACCAAAACTCACACAAGGAAAAATGTATTAATCTGAGTAGCCTCACATGTATTAAAAATTGTCTTAATAATTAAAACCTTTTTAATAAAGAAAGCACAAGGAATAGATGGTTTTAGTTGTGAATTATTTAAGTAAGAAACAGTTCCACATTTTCACAATATATTTCCCAAAATAGCAGCAGTGGGAGAACATATTAGCTCATTTTATGAGACTAGCATTACCCTAATACCAAAATCAGACAAATATATTACAAGAAAAGAAAACTAAAAACAAATATATTCAAAATACCTTAACATAATATCATCCACCAATATCCAGTAACACAACAGTATGTTATTAACAGGGATATGAGTGCCAGGAATGCAAGGCTGGTTCAAATTTTGTGAATCAGTTTAGGTAATTCATCATATTAAGAGACTGAAAAAGAAGAAAAAAATGACCGTATAAATCGAATGAGAAAAATCATTTGAAAATAATTATTACCCATTCAAATAAAAAATCTCAAAAAAATAGGAATAGACAGGAGCTTCTTTAGCTTAATAAAGGGTATATATCGGGAAATAGTTAACATTATAGTGGTGAGAGACTAAATGCATTCCTCCTATTATCAGGAACAAGGACTGGATTTCCTCTCTTATAAATCTTAACCATGTACTCAAAGTCCTGACTAATGTAGTAAGAAAAAAAAGTATACAAAGAAAGACATTATTATTCACAGATGGCATGATTTTCTTTTTCTCCCCCTACTAACCACTAAACTAAAAAGAGGACAATTTTCTATGTAGAAATTTTCTAAGCATTTACAATAAAGTTCCTGGAACTAACAGGCAAGTATAACAAGGTCCCAGGATACAGGTGTTTTCCTACAAATAAAATGTTAACTATTGGAACTTGAAATACAAAAAAGAATAGCATTTACAATAGCACACAAAAATGAAGTACTTATATATGTTTACAGGATCTCTATGTATAAAACTACAAAACACTGATGAAAGAAATCAAGATCTAACTAAAGGGAAAGATAGTCACTATTCATGGGTTAATAGGCTCAGTATTGCTAAAATATAGATTCTTCCTTACTGGACCTACAGACTCAAGGAAATCCCAATCAAAATCCCAGGAAGCCATCTTGTAGATATCAAGAACATATTCTACAATTCCTATAAAAATACAAAGGACCTAAAATAGCCAACACAATACTGAAGAAGAAAAAAATCGGAGGACTTATACTAGCAAATCTAAAACTTAACATGAAGATACAGCAATCCAGACAGTGTGGTATTGTTGAAAAAAAATAGACATAGACCAATGGAACAGAATGCAGAGCCCAGAAAGAGACCCTCACAGTCAACTGATTTTTGACAAAGGCACACAGGCAATCCAAAGGAGAAGGAACAGTGGTTTTTGGTTCTTGTTGTTTGTTTTAACAAATAGTGTTGAGACAATTGGATATTCACATGCTAAAACATGAACCTAGACAAGGGCCAGGCACGGTGGCTCATGCCTGTAATCCCAGCACTTTGGGAGGCTGAGGCAGGTGGATCTCTTGACTCTTGAGGTCAGGAGTTAGAGACTAGCCTGAGCAACACCACGGTGAAACCCTGTCTCCACTTGAAATACGAAATTAGCTGGGTATGGTGCCACATGCCTGTAATCCCAGCTACTTGGGAGGCTGAAGCAGGAGAATCGCTTGAACCCAGGAAGCAGAGGTTGCAGTGAGCCAAGATCGCACCACTGCACTTCCAGCCTGGGCAACAAGAGCGAAACTGTCTCAAAAATAAATAAATAAACAAATAAATAAAATAAAATATGGTCCTAGACAAAAACTTCATCCTTTCACAAAGATTACCTCAAAATGAATCACAGACCTAAATGTAAATTGCAAAACTATAAAAATTCTAGAATAATACTGTGATGGTTGAGTGTCAACTTGATTGGACTGAAGGATGCAAAGTATTGTTCCTGGGTGTGTCCGTGAGGGTGTTGCCAAAGGAGACTGACATTTGAGTCAGTGGACTGGGAGGGGCAGACTCACCCTCAATGTGGGTGGGCACCATCTAATCAGTTGCCAGCCTGGCTAGGATAAAAGCAGGAAGAGGAACGTGGAAGGACTTGACTGCCTTAATCTTTGGGACTACATTCTTCTCCCATGTTGGATGCTTCCTGCCCTTGAACATCAGACTCGTCAGCTTTTGGGCTCTTGGACCTTCAACTAGAGACTGAAG